>NW_022045795.1:0-51609 GCF_003285905.1 Drosophila hydei
GCTGCTTGCTTACTATTTCAGAATCAAAATTCGGATTGAGGCTTTTTGGGTAGTCGAGAGAAGTAATTCGTGGTCGGCGAACGTTGCTTCCAGTTAGGGACTGATTTTATAATGTCGAATGGCATTTAAAATCTGAGACTGAGATCAACGGAAATTCTTTGGGATACATATAACTACGGTGTCCTCTAGAATTATTTACCAATGTTTAATTTTGAAGTACACTGACTCTTTTTCGCAGCTTTGTCTTAGCGACTGACGTGACAGATTATATGCCTACGACAACTTTTGAGGAATTCCCGTAAGCCTGAAAACATTCTAAATCTACCGGTTACATTCCTTTACCCCCCATCAGGTACAGACAGTTCGCTAAAGGGTTGTCGGTTGTACTATTTCAGCGAAAAAATCCGCAATTTGGGCATAATGGTTAGTTAAGAGAAGTGTTTGTTGGTCGACGAACTTTGCTTCTAGTTCAGGACTGCTTCTATAATGGTCCAATGGGATTTCCCATCTGACACCAGGTATAACGCAAATACTTTGGATATCTCATCGTAAATGAACAGCTCTCTAGCGGCTGCCTGCTTATATTTTTTCGTGTCGGAGAACTTTGTGCTTCCAGTTAGGGAACTGATGTTATAATGTCGAATGGCATTTAACATCTGAGACTGGGATCAACGGAATTTATTGGGATACATATAATTCCGGCGTCTCTAGAATTAATTTACCAATGTTAATTTTAAAGTACACTGACTATTTTGCGCAGCTTGTCATAGTGACTGACGTGACAGATTATATGCCTATAATGTGTGTTGCCTCTTCCAGGTAGTCCAGGAAACTTTTAAAGATTTCCTTTAATTCCGCAAAAAATCAACATCTACCGGTTGCATTTCTTTACCCACCATCAGGTACATGACACTCGCTAAACGGTTGTCGGCTTACTATTTCAACGAAAAAATCCACAATTTCGGTTAATTTGGGTAGTCAGAGAAGTGTTTGTTGGTCCACGAACTTTGCTTCTAGTTCAGGACTGCTTCTATAATGTCCAATGGATTTCACATCTGACACTAGGTGCAACGCAAAAACATTGGATATCTCATCGTAAAGGACAGCCCGCTAAGCGGCTGCTTGCTTACTATTTCAGATCAAAATTCGCAATTGAGGCTTTTTGGGTAGTCGAGAGAAGTAATTCGTGGTCGGCGGCGAACGTTCTTTCCAGTTAGGGACTGATTTTATGATGTCGAATGGCATTTAACATCTGAGACTGAGATCAACGGAAATTCTTTGGGATACATAAACTACGGTGTCTCTAGAATTAATTTACCAATGTTAATTTTGAAGTACACCGACTCTTTTTCGCACTTTCTTAGCGACTGACGTGACAGATTATATGCCTATATATGTGTGTTGCCTCTTCCAGGTAGTCCCGAAAACTTTTGAGGAATTCCCGTAAGTCTGAAACATTCTACATCTACCGGTTCATTCCTTTACCCCCATCAGGTACGAACAGTTCGCTAAAGGTTGTCGGCATACTATTTCAGCAAAAAAAATCCGCAATTTGGGCATTATGGGTAGTTAAGAAAGTGTTTGTTGGTCGACGAACTTTGCTTCTAGTTGAGGACTGCTTTATAATGTCCAATGGGATTTCACATATGACAGTAGGTACAACGATAATACGTTGAATATCTCATCGTAAATGACAGCTCGCTAAGCGGCTGCCTGCTTACTATTTTCGTGGTCGGAGGAACTTTGCTTCCAGTTAGGGACTGATTTTATAATGTCGAATGGCATTAACATCTGATACTGGGATCAACGGAAACTCTTTGGGATACATATAACTACGGTGTCTCTAGAATTAATTTACCAATGTTAATTTTAGAGAACACTGACTATACAGATTATATGCCTGTTTATGTGTGTTGCCTTTTCCAGGTAGTCCGAGAATTTTGAGGATTTCCTTTAATACTGCAAACATTCTACATCTACCGGTTACATTCCTTTACACAGCATCAGGTACATGACAGCTCGCTAAAGGGTTGTCGGCTTACTATTTCAGCGAAAAAAATCCGCAATTTTGGCATTTGGGTAGTCAAGAGAAGTGTTTGTTGGGCGACGAACTTTGCTTCTAGTTCATGACTGCTTTATAATGTCCAATGGGATTTCACATCTGACACTAGGTACAACGACAATACATTGGATATCTCATCGTAAATGACAGCTCGCTAAGCGGCTGCCTGCTTACTATTTTCGTGGTCGGAGAACTTTGCTTCCAGTTAGGGACTGATTTTATAATGTCAAATGGCATTAACATCTGAGACTGGGATCAACGGAAACCCTTTGGGATACATATAACTACGGTTGTCTCTAGAATTAATTTACCAATGTTAATTTTGAAGTACACTGACTCTTTTTCGCAGCTTGTCTTAGCGACTGACGTGACATATTATATGCCTATATATGTGTTTTGCCTCTTCCAGGTAGTCCGAAAACTTTTGAGGAATTCCCGTGAGTCTGAATACATTCTACATCTACCGGTTACATTCCTTTACCCACCATCAGGTACAGGACAGTTCGCTAAACGGTTGCCGGCTTACTATTTCAGCGAAAAAATCCGCAATTTGGGCATTATGGGTAGTTAAGAGAAGTGTTTGTTGGTCGACGAACTTTGCTTGTAGTTCAGGACTGCTTTTATATTGTCCAATGGGATTTCACATCTGACACTAGGTACAACGACAATACGTTGGATATCTCATCGTAAATGACAGCTCGCTAAGCGGCTGCCTGCTTACTATTTTCGTGGTCGGAGAACTTTGCTTCCAGTTAGGGACTGATTTTATAATGTCGAATGGCATTTAACATCTGAGACTGGGATCAACGGAAACTCTTTGGGATACATATAACTACGGTATCTCTAGAATTAAATGACCAATGTTAATTTTGAAGTACACTCACTCTTTTTCGCAGCTTGTCTTCGCGACTGACGTGACAGATTATATGCCTATATATGTGTGTTGCCTCTTCCAGGTAGTCCGAAAACTTTTGAGGAATTCCCGTAAGTCTGAATACATTCTACATCTACCGGTTTACATTCCTTTACCCACCATCAGGTACAGGACAGTTCGCTAAACGGTTGCCGGCTTACTATTTCAACGAAAAAATCCACAATTTCGGCATTTTGGGTAGTCAAGAGAAGTGTTTGTTGGTCCACGAACTTTGCTTCTAGTTCAGGACTGCTTTTATATTGTCCAATGGGATTTCACATCTGACACTAGGTGCAACGCAAAAACATTGGATATCTCATCGTAAATGAAAGCCCGCTAAGCGGCTGCTTGCTTACTATTTCAGAATTAAAATTCGCAATTGAGGCTTTTTGGGTAGTCGAGAGAAGTAATTCGTTGTCGGCGAACGTTGCTTCCAGTTAGGGACTGATTTTATAATGTCGAATGGCATTTAACATATGAGACTGACATCAACGGAAATTCTTTGGGATACATATAACTACGGTGTTTCTAGAATTAATTTACCAATGTTAATTTTGAAGTACACTGACTCTTTTTCGCAGCTTGTATTAGCGACTGACGTGACAGATTATATGCCTATATATGTGTGTTGCCTCTTCCAGGTAGTCCGAAAACTTTTGAGGAATTCCCGTAAGTCTGAAAACATTCTACATCTACCGGTTACATTCCTTTACCCGCCATCAGGTACAGGACAGTTCGCTAAAGGGTTGTCGGTTTACTATTTCAGCGAAAAAATCCGCGATTTGGGCATTATGGGTAGTTAAGAGAAGTGTTTGTTGGTCCACGAACTTTGCTTCTAGTTCATGACTGCTTTTATATTGTCCAATGGGATTTCACATCTGACACTAGGTATAACGCAAAAACATTGGATATCTCATCGTAAATGACAGCCCGCTAAGCGGCTGCTTGCTTACTATTTCAGAATCAAAATTCGCAATTGAGGCTTTTTGGGTAGTCGAGAGAAGTAATTCGAGGTCGGCGAACTTTGCTTCCAGTTAGGGACTGATTTTATAATGTCGAATGGCATTTAACATCTGAGACTGGGATCAACGGAAATTCTTTGGGATACACATAACTACGGTGTCGCTAGGATTAATTTACCAAATTTAATTTCAAAGTACACTGACTATTTTTCGCAGCTTGTCTTAGCGACTGACGTGACAGATTATATGCCTATATATGTGTGTTGCCTCTTCCAGGTAGTCCGAAAACTTTTGAGGAATTCCCGTAAGTCTGAATACATTCTACATCTACCGGTTTACATTCCTTTACCCACCATCAGGTACAGGACAGTTCGCTAAACGGTTGCCGGCTTACTATTTCAACGAAAAAATCCACAATTTCGGCATTTTGGGTAGTCAAGAAAAGTGTTTGTTGGTCCACGAACTTTGCTTCTAGTTCAGGACTGCTTTTATATTGTCCAATGGGATTTCACATCTGACACTAGGTGCAACGCAAAAACATTGGATATCTCATCGTAAATGAAAGCCCGCTAAGCGGCTGCTTGCTTACTATTTCAGAATTAAAATTCGCAATTGAGGCTTTTTGGGTAGTCGAGAGAAGTAATTCGTTGTCGGCGAACGTTGCTTCCAGTTAGGGACTGATTTTATAATGTCGAATGGCATTTAACATATGAGACTGACATCAACGGAAATTCTTTGGGATACATATAACTACGGTGTTTCTAGAATTAATTTACCAATGTTAATTTTGAAGTACACTGACTCTTTTTCGCAGCTTGTATTAGCGACTGACGTGACAGATTATATGCCTATATATGTGTGTTGCCTCTTCCAGGTAGTCCGAAAACTTTTGAGGAATTCCCGTAAGTCTGAAAACATTCTACATCTACCGGTTACATTCCTTTACCCGCCATCAGGTACAGGACAGTTCGCTAAAGGGTTGTCGGTTTACTATTTCAGCGAAAAAATCCGCAATTTGGGCATTATGGGTAGTTAAGAGAAGTGTTTGTTGGTCCACGAACTTTGCTTCTAGTTCATGACTGCTTTTATATTGTCCAATGGGATTTCACATCTGACACTAGGTATAACGCAAAAACATTGGATATCTCATCGTAAATGACAGCCCGCTAAGCGGCTGCTTGCTTACTATTTCAGAATCAAAATTCGCAATTGAGGCTTTTTGGGTAGTCGAGAGAAGTAATTCGAGGTCGGCGAACTTTGCTTCCAGTTAGGGACTGATTTTATAATGTCGAATGGCATTTAACATCTGAGACTGGGATCAACGGAAATTCTTTGGGATACACATAACTACGGTGTCGCTAGGATTAATTTACCAAATTTAATTTCAAAGTACACTGACTATTTTTCGCAGCTTGTCTTAGCGACTGACGTGACAGATTATATGCCTATATATGTGTGTTGCCTCTTCCAGGTAGTCCGAAAACTTTTGAGGAATTCCCGTAAGCCTGAAAACATTCTACATCTACCGGTTACATTCCTTTACCCACCATCAGGTACAGGACAGTTCCCTAAAGGGTTGTCGGCATACTATTTCAGCGAAAAAATCCGCAATTTGGGCATTATGGGTAGTTAAGATAAGTGTTTGTTGGTCGACGAACATTGCTTCTAGTTCAGGACTGCTTCTATAATGTCCAATGGGATTTCCCATCTGACACCAGGTATAACGCAAATAGTTTGGATATCTCATCGTAAATGACAGCTCGCTAAGCGGCTGCCTGCTTACTATTTCAGAATCAAAATTCGAAATTGAGCCTTTTGGGGTAGTCGAGAGAAGTAATTCGTCGTCGGCGAACTTTGCTTCCAGTTAGGGACGAATGTCGAATGGCATTTAACATCTGAGACTGGGATCAACGGAAATTTATTGGGATACATATATTTCCGGTGTCTCTAGAATTAATTTACCAATGTTAATTTTAAAGTACACTGACTATTTTGCGCAGCTTGTCATAGTGACTGACGTGACAAATTATATGCCTATAAATGTGTGTTGCCTCTTCCAGGTAGTCCACGAATTTTTAAAGATTTCCTTTAATTCCGCAAAAATTCAACATCTACCGGTTGCATTTCTTTACCCAGCATCAGGTACATGACAGCTCGCTAAACGGTTGTCGGCTTACTATTTCAGCAAAAAAAATCCACAATTTCGGCATTTTAGGTAGTCAAGAGAAGTAATTCGTGGTCGGCGAACTTTGCTTCCAGATAGGGACTGATTTTTTAATGTGGAATGACATTTAACATCTGAAACTGGGATCAACGGAAATTCTTTGGGATACATATAACTACGGTGTCTCTGGAATTAATTTACCAATGCTAATTTTTCAGTACACTGACTATTTTTCGCAGCTTGTCATAGTGCCTGAAGTGACAGATTATATGCCTATAAATGTGCGTTGCCTCTTCCAGGTAGTCCACGAACTTATAAGGATTTCCTTTAATTCTGCAAAAATTGTACATCTACAGATTGCATACCTTTACCCAGCATCAGGTACATGACAGCTCGCTAAACGGTTGTCGGCTTACTATTTCAACGAAAAAATCCACAATTTCGGCAATTTGGGTAGTCAAGGGAAGTGTTTGTTGGTCCACGAACTTTGCTTCTAGTTCATGACTGCTTTTATATTGTCCAATGGGATTTCACATCTGACACTAGGTGCAACGCAAAAACATTGGATATCTCATCGTAAATGACAGCCCGCTAAGCGGCTGCTTGCTTACTATTTCAGAATCAAAATTCGCAATTGAGGCTTTTTGGGTTGTCGAGAGAAGTAATTCGTGGTCGGCGAACGTTGCTTCCAGTTAGGGACTGATTTTATAATGTCGAATGGCATTTAACATCTGAGAGAGATCAACGGAAATTCTTTGGGATACATATAACTATGGTGTCTCTAGAATTAATTTACCAATGTTAATTTTGAAGTACACAGACTCTTTTTTGCAGCTTGTCTTAGCGATTGACGTGACAGATTAAATGCCTGTATATGTGTGTTGCCTCTTCCGGGTAGTCTGAATACTTTTGAGGAGTTCCCGTAATTCTGAAAACATTCTACATCTACCGGTTACATTCCTTTACCCACCATCAGGTACAGGACAGTTCGCTAAGGGGTTGTCGGCTTACTATTTCAGCGAAAAAATCCGCAATTTCGGCATTTTGAGTAGTAAATTTTGAAGTACACTGACCATTTTTTGCTGCTTGTCTTAGCGACTGACGTGACAGATTATATGCCTATATATGTGTGTTGCCTCTTCCAGATAGTCCACGAACTTATAAGGATTTCCTTTAATTCTGCAAAAGTTCTATATCTACCGGTTGCATTCCTTTACCCATCATCAGGTACATGACAGCTCGCTAAACGGTTGTCGGCTTACTATTTCAGCGAAAAAATCCGCAATTTCGGCATTTTGGGTTATTAAGAGAAGTGTTTGTTGGTCGACGAACTTTTCTTCTAGTTCAGGACTGCTTCTATAATGTCCAATGGGATTTCCCATCTGACACTAGGTATAACGCAAATACTTTGGATATCTCATCGTAAATGACAGCTCGCTAAGCGGCTGCCTGCTTACTATTTCAGAATCAAAATTCACAATTGTGGCTTCTTGGGTAGTCGAGAGAAGTAATTCGTGGTCGGCGAACTTTGCTTCCAGTTAGGAACTGATTTTACAATGTCGAATGGTAATTCACATCTGACACTACGCTCAACGCAAATTCTTTGGGATACATATAACTACGGTGTCTCCAGAATTAATTTACCAATGTTAGTTTTAAAGTACACTGACTCTTTTGCGCAGCTTGTCTTGGTGACTGACGCGACAGATTATATGCCTATATATGTGTGTTGCCTCTTCCAGGTAGTCCACGAACTTTTGAGGATTTCCTTTAATTCTGCAAAAATTCTACATCTACAGATTGCATACCTTTACCCAGCATCAGGTACATGACAGCTCGCTAAACGGTTGCCGGCTTACTATTTCAACGAAAAAATCCACAATTTCGGCATTTTGGATAGTCAAGAGAAGTGTTTGTTGGTCCACGAACTTTGCTTATAGTTCAGGACTGCTTTTATATTGTCCAATGGGATTTCACATCTGACACTAGGTGCAACGCAAAAACATTGGATATCGCATCGTAAATGACAGCCCGCTAAGCGGCTGCTTGCTTAATATTTCAGAATCAAAATTCGCAATTGAGGCTTTTTGGGTAGTCGAGAGAAGTAATTCGTGGTCGGCGAACGTTGCTTCCAGTTAGGGACTGATTTTATATTGTCGAATAGCATTTAACATCTGAGACTGAGATCAACGGAAATTCTTTGGGATACATATAACTACGGTGTCTCTAGAATTAATTTACCAATGTTAATTTTGAAGTACACTGACTCTTTTTCGCAGCTTGTCTTAGCGACTGACGTGACAGATTATATGCTTATATATGTGTGTTGCCTCTTCCAGGTAGTCCGAAAACTTTTGAGGAATTCCCGTAAGCCTGAAAACATTCTACATCTACCGGTTACATTCCTTTACCCACCATCAGGTACAGGACAGTTCGCTAAATGGCTGTCGGCATACTATTTCAGCGAAAAAATCCGCAATTTGGGCATTATATAAGAGAAGTGTTTGTTGGTCGACGAACTTTGCTTCTAGTTCAGGACTGCTTCTATAATGTCCAATGGGATTTCCCATCTGACACCAGGTATAACGCAAATACTTTGGATATCTCATCGTAAATGACAGCTCGCTAAGCGGCTGCCTGCTTACTATTTCAGAATCAAAATTCGAAATTGAGCCTTTTGGGGTAGTCGAGAGAAGTAATTCGTCGTCGGCGAACTTTGCTTCCAGTTAGGGACTGATGTTAGAATGTCGAATGGCATTTAACATCTGAGACTGGGATCAACGGAAATTTATTGGGATACATATAATTCCGGTGTCTCTAGAATTAATTTACCAATGTTAATTTTAAAGTACACTGACTATTTTGCGCAGCTTGTCATAGTGACTGACTTGACAGATTATATGCCTATAAATGTGTGTTGCCTCTTCCAGGTAGTCCACGAACTTTTAAAGATTTCCTTTAATTCCGCAAAAATTCAACATCTACCGGTTGCATTTCTTTACCCACCATCAGGTACATGACAGCTCGCTAAACGGTTGTCGGCTTACTATTTCAACGAAAAAATCCACAATTTCGGCATTTTGGGTAGTCAAGAGAAGTGTTTGTTGGTCCACGAACTTTGCTTCTAGTTCAGGACTGCTTCTATAATGTCCATTGGGATTTCACATCTGACACTAGGTGCAACGCAAAAACATTGGATATCTCATCGTAAATGACAGCCCGCTAAGCGGCTGCTTGCTTACTATTTCAGAATCAAAATTCGCAATGGAGGCGGGTAGTCGAGAGAAGTAATTCGTGGTCGGCGAACGTTGCTTCCAGTTAGGGACTGATTTTATGATGTCGAACTACGGTGTCTCTAGAATTAATTTACCAATTTTAATTTTGAAGTACACTGACTCTTTTTCGCAGCTTGTCTTAGCGACTGATGTGACAGATTATATGCCTGTATATGTGTATTGCCTCTTCCAGGTAGTCCACGAACTTTTAAGGATTTCCTTAAATTCAGCAAAAATTCTACATGTACCGGTTGCATTAATTTACCCACCATCAGGTACATGACAGCTCGCTAAACGGTTGTCGGCTTACTATTTCAGCGAAAAAATTCACACTTTCGGCAGGAAGTTCAGGACTGCTTCTATAATGTCCATTGGGATTTCACATCTGACACTAGGTGCAACGCAAAAACATTGGATATCTCATCGTAAATGACAGCCCGCTAAGCGGCTGCTTGCTTACTATTTCAGAATCAAAATTCGCAATGGAGGCGGGTAGTCGAGAGAAGTAATTCGTGGTCGGCGAACGTTGCTTCCAGTTAGGGACTGATTTTATGATGTCGAACTACGGTGTCTCTAGAATTAATTTACCAATTTTAATTTTGAAGTACACTGACTCTTTTTCGCAGCTTGTCTTAGCGACTGATGTGACAGATTATATGCCTGTATATGTGTATTGCCTCTTCCAGGTAGTCCACGAACTTTTAAGGATTTCCTTAAATTCAGCAAAAATTCTACATGTACCGGTTGCATTAATTTACCCACCATCAGGTACATGACAGCTCGCTAAACGGTTGTCGGCTTACTATTTCAGCGAAAAAATTCACACTTTCGGCAGAAAGTTCAGGACTGCTTTTATAATGTCAAATGGGATTTCACATCTGACACTAGGTGCAACGCAAAAACATTGGATATCTCATCGTAAATGACAGCCCGCTAAGCGGCTGCTTGCTTACTATTTCAGAATCAAAATTCGCAATTGAGGCTTTTTGGCTAGTCGAGAGAAGTAATTCGTTGTCGGCGAACGTTGCTTCCAGTTAGGGACTGATTTTATAATGTCGAATGGCATTTAACATCTGAGACAGAGATCAACGGAAATTCGTTGGGATACATATAACTACGGTGTCTCTAGAATTAATTTACCAATGTTAATTTTGAAGTACACTGACTCTTTTTCGCAGCTTGTCTTAGCGACTGACGTGACAGATTAAATGCCTGTATATGTGTGTTGCCTCTTCCAGGTAGTCTGAAAACTTTTGAGGAGTTCCCGTAATTCTGAAAACATTCTACATCTACCGGTTACATTCCTTTACCCACCATCAGGTACAGGACAGTTCGCTAAGGTGTTGTCGGCTTACTATTTCAGCGAAAAAATCCGCAATTTCGGCATTTTGAGTAGTTAATTTTGAAGTACACTGACAATTTTTTGCTGCTTGTCTTAGCGACTGACGTGACAGATTATATGCCTCTATATGTGTGTTGCCTCTTCCAGGTAGCCTACGAACTTTTGAGGGTTTCCTTTAATTCTGCAAAAGTTCTATATCTACCGGTTGCATTCCTTTACCCACCATCAGGTACATGACAGCTCGCTAAACGGTTGTCGGCTTACTATTTCAGCGAAAAGATCCGCAATTTCGGCATTTTGGGTTATTAAGAGAAGTGTTTGTTGGTCGACGAACTTTTCTTCTAGTTCAGGACTGCTTCTATAATGTCCAATGGGATTTCCCATCTGACACTAGGTATAACGCAAATACTTTGGATCTCATCGTAAATGACAGCTCGCTAAGCGGCTGCCTGCTTACTATTTCAGAATCAAAATTCACAATTGTGGCTTCGTGGGTAGTCGAGAGAAGTAATTCGTGGTCGGCGAACTTTGCTTCCAGTTAGAAACTGATTTTACAATGTCGAATGGTAATTCACATCTGACACTACGCACAACGCAAATTCTTTGGGATACATATAACTACGGTGTCTCTAGAATTAATTTACCAATGTTAGTTTTAAAGTACACTGACTCTTTTGCGCAGCTTGTCTTGGTGACTGACGCGACAGATTATATGCCTATATATGTGTGTTGCCTCTTCCAGGTAGTCCGAAAACTTTTGAGGAGTTCCCGTAAGTCTGAAAACATTCTACATCTACCGGTTACATTCCTTTACCCACCATCAGGTACAGGACAGTTCGCTAAACGGTTGCCGGCTTACTATTTCAACGAAAAAATCCACAATTTCGGCATTTTGGGGAGTCAAGAGAAGTGTTTGTTGGTCCACGAACTTTGCTTCTAGTTCAGGACTGCTTTTATATTGTCCAATGGGATTTCACATCTGACACTAGGTGCAACGCAAAAACATTGGATATCTCATTGTAAATGACAGCCCGCTAAGCGACTGCTTGCTTACTATTTCAGAATCAAAATTCGCAATTGAGGCTTTTTGGGTAGTCGAGAGAAGTAATTTGTGGTCGGCGAACGTTGCTTCCAGTTAGGGACTGATTTTATAATGTCGAATGGCATTTAACATCTGAGACTGAGATCAACGGAAATTCTTTGGGATACATATAACTACGGTGTCTCTAGAAACAATTTACCAATGTTAATTTTGAAGTACACTGACTCTTTTTCGCAGCTTGTCTTAGCGACTGACGTGACAGATTATATGCCTATATATGTGTGTTGCCTCTTCCAGGTAGTCCGAAAACTTTTGAGGAATTCCCGTAAGCCTGAAAACATTCTACATCTACCGGTTACATTCCTTTACCCACCATCAGGTACAGGACAATTCGCTAAAGGGTTGTCGGCATACTATTTCAGCGAAAAAATCCGCAATTTGGGCATTTTGAGTAGTAAATTTTGAAGTACACTGACAATTTTTGGCTGCTTGTCTTAGCGACTGACGTGACAGATTATATGCCTATATATGTGTGTTGCCTCTTCCAGGTAGTCCACGAACTTATAAGGATTTCCTTTAATTCTGCAAAAGTTCTATATCTACCGGTTAAGAGAAGTGTTTGTTGGTCGACGAACTTTGCTTCTAGTTCAGGACTGCTTCTATAATGTCCAATGGGTTTTCCCATCTGACACCAGGTATAACGCAAATACTTTGGATATCTCATCGTAAATGACAGCTCGCTAAGCGGCTGCCTGCTTACTATTTCAGAATCAAAATTCGAAATTGAGCCTTTTGGGGTAGTCGAGAGAAGTAATTCGTCGTCGGCGAACTTTACTTCCAGTTAGAGACTGATGTTAGAATGTCGAATGGTATTTAACATCTGAGACTGGGATCAACGGAAATTTATTGGGATACATATAATTCCGGTGCCTCTAGAATTAATTTACCAATGTTAATTTTAAAGTACACTGACTATTTTGCGCAGCTTGTCATTGTGACTGACGTGACAGATTATATGCCTATAAATGTGTGTTGCCTCTTCCAGGTAGTCCACGAACTTTTAAAGATTTCCTTTAATTCCGAAAAAGTTCAACATCTACCGGTTACATTCCTTTACCCACCATCAGGTACAGGACAGTTCGCTAAAGGGTTGTCGGCATACTATTTCAGCGAAAAAATCCGCAATTTGGGCATTTTGAGTAGTAAATTTTGAAGTACACTGACAATTTTTTGCTGCTTGTCTTAGCGACTGACGTGACAGATTATATGCCTATATATGTGTGTTGCCTCTTCCATTCCTTTACCCACCATCAGGTACATGACAGCTCGCTAAACGGTTGTCGGCTTACTATTTCAGCGAAAAAATCCGCAATTTCGGCATTTTGGGTTATTAAGAGAAGTGTTTGTTGGTCGACGAACTTTTCTTCTAGTTCAGGACTGCTTCTATAATGTCCAATGGGATTTCCCATCTGACACTAGGTATAACGCAAATACTTTGGATATCTCATCGTAAATGACAGCTCGCTAAGCGGCTGCCTGCTTACTATTTCAGAATCAAAATTCACAATTGTGGCTTCTTGGGTAGTCGAGAGAAGTAATTCGTGGTCGGCGAACTTTGCTTCCAGTTAGGAACTGATTTTACAATGTCGAATGGTAATTCACATCTGACACTATGCTCAACGCAAATTCTTTGGGATACATATAACTACGGTGTCTCTAGAATTAATTTACCAATGTTAGTTTTAAAGTACACTGACTCTTTTGCGCAGCTTGTCTTGGTGACTGACGCGACAGATTATATGCCTATATATGTGTGTTGCCTCTTCCAGGTAGTCCGAAAACTTTTGAGGAGTTCCCGTAAGTCTGAAAACATTCTACATCTACCGGTTACATTCCTTTACCCACCATCAGGTACAGGACAGTTCGCTAAAGAGTTGCCGGCTTACTATTTCAACGAAAAATTCACAATTTCGGCATTTTGGGTAGTCAAGAGAAGTGTTTGTTGGTCCACGAACTTTGCTTCTAGTTCAGGACTGCTTTTCTATTGTCCAATGGGATTTCACATCTGACACTAGGTGCAACGCAAAAACATTGGATCGTAAATGACAGCCCGCTAAGCGGCTGCTTGCTTACTATTTCCGAAAACTTTTGAGGAATTCCCGTAAGCCTGAAAACATTCTACATCTACCGGTTACATTCCTTTACCCACCATCAGGTACAGGACAGTTCGCTAAAGGGTTGTCGGCATACTATTTCAGCGAAAAAAACCGCAATTTGGGCATTTTGAGTAGTAAATTTTGAAGTACACTGACAATTTTTTGCTGCTTGTCTTAGCGACTGACGTGACAGATTATATGCCTATATATGTGTGTTGCCTCTTCCAGGTAGTCCACGAACTTATAAGGATTTCCTTTAATTCTGCAAAAGTTCTATATCAACCGGTTAAGAGAAGTGTTTGTTGGTCGACGAACTTTGCTTCTAGTTCAGGACTGCTTCTATAATGTCCAATGGGTTTTCCCATCTGACACCAGGTATAACGCAAATACTTTGGATATCTCATCGTAAATGACAGCTCGCTAAGCGGCTGCCTGCTTACTATTTCAGAATTAAAATTCGCAATTGAGGCTTTTTGGGTAGTCGAGAGAAGTAATTCGTGGTCGGCGAACGTTGCTTCCAGTTAGGGACTGATTTTATGATGTCGAATGGCATTTAACATCTGAGACTGAGATCAACGGAAATTCTTTGGGATACATATAACTACGGTGTCTCTAAAATTAATTTACCAATGTTAATTTTGAAGTACACTGACTCTTTTTCGCAGCTTGTCATAGTGACTGACGTGACAGATTATATGCCTATAAATGTGTGTTGCCTCTTCCAGGTAGTCCACGAACTTTTAAAGATTTCCTTTAATTCCGCAAAAGTTCAACATCTACCGATTGCATTTCTTTACCCACCATCAGGTACATGACAGCTCGCTAAGCGGTTGTCGGCTTACTATTTCAACGAGAAAATCCACAATTTCGGCATTTTGGGTAGTCAAGAGAAGTGTTTGTTGGTCCACGAACTTTGCTTCTAGTTCAGGACTGCTTCTATAATGTCCAGTGGGATTTCACATCTGACACTAGGTGCAACGCAAAAACATTGGATATCTCATCGTAAATGACAGCCCGCTAAGCGACTGCTTGCTTACTATTTCAGAATCAAAATTCGCAATTGAGGCTTTTTGGGTAGTCGAGAGAAGTAACTCGTGTTCGGCGAACGTTGCTTCCAGTTAGGGACTGATTTTATGATGTCGAATGGCATTTAACATCTGAGACTGAGATCAACGGAAATTCTTTGGGATACATATAACTACGGTGTCTCTAGAATTAATTTATCAATGTTAATTTTGAAGTACACTGACTCTTTTTCGCAGCTTGTCTTAGCGACTGACGTGACAGATTATATGCCTATATATGTGTGTTGCCTCTTCCAGGTAGTCCGAAAACTTTTGAGGAATTCCCGTAAGTCTGAAAACATTCTACATCTACCGGTTACATTCCTTTACCCACCATCAGGTACATGACAGCTCGCTAAACGGTTGTCGGCTTACTATTTCAGCGAAAAAATCCACACTTTCGGCATTTTGGGTAGTCAAGAGAAGTATTTGCTGGTCCTCGAACTTTGCTTCTAGTTCAGGACTGCTTTTATTATAAAGTACACTGACTTTTTTTCACAGCTTGTCTTAGCGACTGATGTGACAGATTATATGCCTTGTATATGTGTATTGCCTCTTCCAGGTAGTCCACGAACTTTTAAGGATTTCCTTAAATTCAGCAAAAATTCTACATCTAGCGGTTGCATTAATTTACCCACCATCAGGTACATGACAGCTCGCTAAACGGTTGTCGGCTTACTATTTCAGCGAAAAAATCCACACTTTCGGCATTTTGGGTAGTCAAGAGAAGTGTTTGTTGGTCCACGAACTTTGCTTCTAGTTCAGGACTGCTTTTATAATGTCCAATGGGATTTCGCATCTGACACTAGGTTCAACGCGAAAAAAGCGGCTGCCTGCTCACTATTTCAGAATCAAAATTCGCAATTGAGGCTTGTTGGGTAGTCGAGAGAAGTAATTCGTAGTCGGCGGGCTTTGCTTCCAGTTAGGGACTGATTTTATATTGTCGAATGGCATTTAACATCTGAGATTGGGATCAACGGAAATTCTATGGGATACATATATCTACGGTGTCTCTCGAATTAATTTACCAATGTTAAATTTAAAGTACACTGACTATTTTTCGCAGCTTGTCTTAGCGACTGACGTGACAGATTATATGCCTGTATATGTGTGTTGCTTCTTCCAGGTAGACCAGGAACTTTTGAGGATTTCCTTTAATTCTGTAAAAGTTCTACATCTACCGGTTGCGTTCCTTTACCCACCGTCAGGTACATGACAGCTCGCTAAACGGTTGTCGGCTTACTATTTCAGCGAAAAAACCGCAATTTCGGCATTTTGGGTAATTAAGAGAAATGTTTGTTGGTCGACGAACTTTGCTTCTAGTTCAGGACTGCTTCTATAATGTCCAATGGGATTTCCCATCTGACACCAGGTATAACGCAAATACTTTGGATATCTCATCGTAAATGACAGCTCGCTAAGCGGCTGCCTGCTTACTATTTTCGTGGTCGGAGAACTTTGCTTCCAGTTAGGGACTGATTTTATAATGTCGAATGGCATTTAACATCTGAGACTGGGATCAACGGAAACTCTTTGGGATACATATAGCTAAGGTGTCTCTAGAATTAATTTACCAATGTTAATTTTAGAGAACACTGACTATACAGATTATATGCCTGTTTATGTGTGTTGCCTTTTCCAGGAAGTCCGAGAAATTTTGAGGATTTCCTTTAATACTGCAAACATTCTACATCTACCGGTTACATTCCTTTACACAGCATCAGGTACATGACAGCTCGCTAAAGGGTTGTCGGCTTACTATTTCAGCGAAAAAATCCGCAATTTTGGCATTTTGGGTAGTCAAGAGAAGTGTTTGTTGGGCGACGAACTTTTCTTCTAGTTCAGGACTGCTTCTATAATGTCCAATAGGATTTCCCATCTGACACTAGGTATAACGCAAATACTTTGGATATCTCATCGTAAATGACAGCTCGCTAAGCGGCTGCCTGCTTTCTATTTCAGAATCAAAATTCACAATTGCGGCTTCTTGGGTAGTCCAGAGAAGTAATTCGTGGTTGGCGAACTTTGCTTCCAGTTAGGAACTGATTTTACAATGTCGAATGGTAATTCACATCTGACACTACGCTCAACGCAAATTCATTGGGATACATATAACTACGGTGTCTCTAGAATTAATTTACCAATGTTAATTTTGAAGTACAGTGACTCTTTTTCGCAGCTTGTCTTAGCGACTGACGTGACAGATTATATGCCTATATATGTGTGTTGCCTCTTCCAGGTAGTCCCCGAAAACTTTTGAGGAATTCCCGTAAGTCTGAAAACATTCTACATCTACCGGTTACATTCCTTTACCCACCATCACGTACAGGACAGTTCGCTAAAGGGTTGTCGGCTTACTATTTCAGCGAAAAAATCCGCAATTTGGGCATTATGGGTAGTTAAGAGAAGTGTTTGTTGGTCCACGAACTTTGCTTCTAGTTCAGGACTGCTTTTATTATAAAGTACACTGACTTTTTTCGCAGCTTGTCTTAGCGACTGATGTGACAGATTATATGCCTGTATATGTGTGTTGCTTCTTCCAGGTAGACCATGAACTTTTAAGGATTTCCTTAAATTCAGCAAAAATTCTACATCTACCGGTTGCATTAATTTACCCACCATCAGGTACATGACAGCTCGCTAAACGGTTGTCGGCTTACTATTTCAGCGAAAAAATCCACACTTTCGGCATTTTGGGTAGTCAAGAGAAGTGTTTGTTGGTCCACGAACTTTGCTTCTAGTTCAGGACTGCTTTTATAATGTCCAATGGGATTTCGCATCTGACACTAGGTTCAACGCGAAAAAAGCGGCTGCCTGCTCACTATTTCAGAATCAAAATTCGCAATTGAGGCTTTTTGGGTAGTCGAAAGAAGTAATTCGTAGTCGGCGAGCTTTGCTTCCAGTTAGGGACTGATTTTATATTGTCGAATGGCATTTAACATCTGAGATTGGGATCAACGGAAATTCTTTGGGATACATATATCTACGGTGTCTCTAGAATTAATTTACCAATGTTAAATTTAAAGAACACTGACTATTTTTCGCAGCTTGTCTTAGCGACTGACGTGACAGATTATATGCCTGTATATGTGTGTTGCTTCTTCCAGGTAGACCAGGAACTTTTAAGGATTTCCTTAAATTCAGCAAAAATTCTACATCTACCGGTTGCATTAATTTACCCACCATCAGGTACATGACAGCTCGCTAAACGGTTGTCGGCTTACTATTTCAGCGAAAAAATCCACACTTTCGGCATTTTGGGTTGTCAAGAGAAGTGTTTGTTGGTCCACGAACTTTGCTTCTAGTTCAGGACTGCTTTTATAATGTCCAATGGGATTTCGCATCTGACACTAGGTTCAACGCGAAAAAAGCGGCTGCCTGCTCACTATTTCAGAATCAAAATTCGCAATTGAGGCTTGTTGGGTAGTCGAGAGAAGTAATTCGTAGTCGGCGGGCTTTGCTTCCAGTTAGGGACTGATTTTATATTGTCGAATGGCATCTGAGATTGGGATCAACGGAAATTCTTTGGGATACATATATCTACGGTGTCTCTAGAATTAATTTACCAATGTTAAATTTAAAGAACACTGACTATTTTTCGCAGCTTGTCTTAGCGACTGACGTGACAGATTATATGCCTGTATATGTGTGTTGCTTCTTCCAGGTGGACCAGGAACTTTTGAGGATTTCCTTTAATTCTGTAAAAGTTCTACATCTACCGGTTGCGTTCCTTTACCCACCGTCAGGTACATGACAGCTCGCTAAACGGTTGTCGGCTTACTATTTCAGCGAAAAAACCGCAATTTCGGCATTTTGGGTAATTAAGAGAAATGTTTGTTGGTCGACGAACTTTGCTTCTAGTTCAGGACTGCTTCTATAATGTCCAATGGGATTTCCCATTTGACACCAGGTATAACGCAAATACTTTGGATATCTCATCGTAAATGACAGCTCGCTAAGCGGCTGCCTGCTTACTATTTTCGTGGTCGGAGAACTTTGCTTCCAGTTAGGGACTGATTTTATAATGTCGAATGGCATTTAACATCTGAGACTGGGATCAACGGAAACTCTTTGGGATACATATAACTAAGGTGTCTCTAGAATTAATTTACCAATGTTAATTTTAGAGAACACTGACTATACAGATTATATGCCTGTTTATGTGTGTTGCCTTTTCCAGGTAGTCCGAGAAATTTTGAGGATTTGCTTTAATACTGCAAACATTCTACATCTACCGGTTACATTCCTTTACACAGCATCAGGTACATGACAGCTCGCTAAACGGTTGTCGGCTTACTATTTCAGCGAAAAAACCGCAATTTCGGCATTTTGGGTAATTAAGAGAAATGTTTGTTGGTCGACGAACTTTGCTTCTAGTTCAGGACTGCTTCTATAATGTCCAATGGGATTTCCCATCTGACACCAGGTATAACGCAAATACTTTGGATATCTCATCGTTAATGACAGCTCGCTAAGCGGCTGCCTGCTTACTATTTCAGAATCAAAATTCGCAATTGAGGCTTTTGGGGTAGTCGAGAGAAGTAATTCGTCGTCGGCGAACTTTGCTTCCAGTTATGGACTGATGTTAGAATGTCGAATGGCATTTAACATCTGAGACTGGGATCAACGGAAATTTATTGGGATACATATAATTCCGGTGTCTCTAGAATTAAAGTACCAATGTTAATTTTAAAGTACACTGACTATTTTTCGCAGCTTGTCTTAGCGACTGACGTGACAGATTATATGCCTATATATGTGTGTTGCCTCTTCCAGGTAGTCCGAAAACTTTTGAGGAATTCCCGTAAGTCTGAAAAAATTCTACATCTACCGGTTACATTCCTTTACCCACCATCACGTACAGGACAGTTCGCTAAAGGGTTGTCGGCTTACTATTTCAGCGAAAAAATCCCCAATTTGGGCATTATGGGTAGTTAAGAGAAGTGTTTGTTGGTCCACGAACTTTGCTTCTAGTTCAGGACTGCTTTTATAATGTCCAATGGGATTTCACATCTGACAGTAGGTACAACGACAATACGTTGGATATCTCATCGTAAATGACAGCTCGCTAAGCGGCTGCCTGCTTACTATTTTCGTGGTCGGAGAACTTTGCTTCCAGTTAGGGACTGATTTTATAATGTCGAATGGCATTTAACATCTGAGACTGGGATCAACGGAAACTCTTTGGGATACATATAACTACGGTGTCTCTAGAAT
Organism: Drosophila hydei; assembly: GCF_003285905.1. Classification (NCBI taxonomy): domain Eukaryota; kingdom Metazoa; phylum Arthropoda; class Insecta; order Diptera; family Drosophilidae; genus Drosophila; species Drosophila hydei. The sequence goes on from NW_022045795.1 coordinate 20,198, forward strand.
TAATTTACCAATGTTAATTTTAGAGAACACTGACTATACAGATTATATGCCTGTTTATGTGTGTTGCCTTTTCCAGGTAGTCCGAGAAATGTTGAGGATTTCCTTTAATACTGCAAACATTCTACATCTACCGGTTACATTCCTTTACACAGCATCAGGTACATGACAGCTCGCTAAAGGGTTGTCGGCTTACTATTTCAGCGAAAAAATCCGCAATTTTGGCATTTTGGGTAGTCAAGAGAAGTGTTTGTTGGGCGACGAACTTTTCTTCTAGTTCAGGACTGCTTCTATAATGTCCAATGGGATTTCCCATCTGACACTAGGTATAACGCAAATACTTTGGATATCTCATCGTAAATGAGAGCTCGCTAAGCGGCTGCCTGCTTTCTATTTCAGAATCAAAATTCACAATTGTGGCTTCTTGGGTAGTCGAGAGAAGTAATTCGTGATCGGTGAACTTTGCTTCCAGTTAGGAATTGATTTTACAATGTCGAATGGTAATTCACATCTGACACTACGCTCAACGCAAATTCTTTGGGATACATATAACTACGGTGTCTCTAGAATTAATTTTCCAATGTTAAATTTAAAGTACACTGACTATTTTTCGCAGCTTGTCATAGTGACTGACGTGACAGATTATATGCCTATATATGGGTGTTGCCTCTTCCAGGTAGTCCGAAAACTTTTGAGGAATTCCCGTAAGCCTGAAAACATTCTACATCTACCGGTTACATTCCTTTACCCACCATCAGGTACAGGACAGTTCGCTAAAGGGTTGTCGGCTTACTATTTCAGCGAAAAAATCCGCAATTTGGGCATTATGGGTAGTTAAGAGAAGTGTTTGTTGGTCGACGAACTTTGCTTCTAGTTCAGGACTGCTTTTATTATAAAGTACACTAACTTTTTTTCGCAGCTTGTCTTAGCGACTGATGTGACAGATTATATGCCTGTATATGTGTATTGCCTCTTCCAGGTAGTCCACGAACTTTTAAGGATTTCCTTAAATTCAGCAAAAATTCTACATCTACCGCTTGCATTAATTTACCCACCATCAGGTACATGACAGCTCGCTAAACGGTTGTCGGCTTACTATTTCAGCGAAAAAATCCACAATTTCGGCATTTTGGGTAGTCAAGAGAAGTGTCTGACACTATGTTCAACGCGAAAAAAGCGGCTGCCTGCTTACTATTTCAGAATCAAAATTCGCAATTGAGGCTTTTTGGGTAGTCGAGAGAAGTAATTCGTAGTCGGCGAGCTTTGCTTCCAGTTAGGGACTGATTTTATATTGTTGAATGGCATTTAACATCTGAGATTGGGATCAACGGAAATTCTTTGGGATACATATATCTACGGTGTCTCTAGAATTAATTTACCAATGTTAAATTTAAAGTACACTGACTATTTTTCGCAGCTTGTCATAGTGACTGACGTGACAGATTATATGCCTGTATATGTATGTTGCCTCTTCCAGGTAGTCCACGAACTTTTAAGGATTTCCTTTAATTCTGCAAAACTTCTATATCTACAGATTGCATTCCTTTACCCAGCATCAGGTACATGACAGCTCGTTAAACGGTTGTCGGCTTACTATTTCAGCGAAAAAATCCACAATTTCGGCATTTTGGGTAGTCAAGAGAAGTGTTTGTTGGTCCACGAACTTTGCTTATAGTTCAGGACTGATTTTCTAATGTCCAATGGGATTTCACATCTGAGCCCTAGGTTCAAAGCGAATACTTTGGATATCTGATCGTAAATGATAGCTCGCTAAGCGGCTGCCTGCTTACTATTTCAGAATCAAAATTCGCAATTGAGGCTTTTTGGATAGTCGAGAGAAGTAATTCGTGGTCGGCGAACGTTGTTTCCAGTTAGGGTGATTTGATAATGTCGAATGGCATTTAACATCTGAGACTGTGATCAACGGAAATTCTTTGGGATACATATATCTACGGTGTCTCTGGAATTGATTTACCAATGTTAATTTTAAAGTACACTGACAATACATATTATATGCCTGTATATGTGTGTTGCCTCTTCCAGGTAGTCCACGAACTTTTAAGGATTTCCTTTAATTCTGCAAAAATTCTACATCTACCGGTTGCATTCCTTTACCCAGCATCAGGCACATGAATGCTCGCCATACGGTTGTCGGCTTACTATTTCAGCAAAAAAATACACAATTTCGGCATTTTTGGTAGTCAAGAGAAGTAATTCGTGGTAGGCGAACTTTGCTTCCAGATAGGGACTGATTTTATAATGTCGACTGACATTTAACATCTGAGACTGGGATCAACGGAAATTCTTTGGGATACATATAACTACGGTGTCTCTCGAATTAATTTACCAATGTTAATTTTGAAGTACACTGACTCTTTTTCGCAGCTTGTCTTAGCGACTGACGTGACAGATTATATGCCTATATATGTGTGTTGCCTCTTTCAGGTAGTCCACGAACTTTTAAGGAATTCCTTTAATTCTGCAAAAATTCTACATCTACCGGTTGCATTCCTTTACCCAGCATCATGCTCGCGATACGGTTGTCGGCTTACTATTTCAGCAAAAAAATACACAATTTCGGCATTTTTGGTAGTCAAGAGAAGTAATTCGTGGTCGGCGAACTTTGCTTCCAGATAGGGACTGATTTTATAATGTCGACTGACATTTAACATCTGAGACTGGGTTCAACGGAAATTCTTTGGGATACATATAACTACGGTGTCTCTAGAATTAATTTACCAATGTTAATTTTGAAGTACACTGACTCTTTTTTGCTGCTTGTCTTAGCGACTGACGTGACAGATTAAATGCCTGTATATGTGCGTTGCCTCTTCCAGGTAGCCCACGAACTTTTGAGGGTTTCCTTTAATTTTGCAAAAGTTCTATATCTACCGGTTGCATTCCTTTACCCACCATCAGGTACATAACAGCTCGCTAAACGGTTGTCGGCTTACTATTTCAGCGAAAAAATCCGCAGTTTCGGCATTTTGGGTAATTAAGAGAAGTGTTTGTTGGTCGACGAACTTTTCTTCTAGTTCAGGACTGCTTCTATAATGTCCAATGGGATTTCCCATCTGACACTAGGTATAACGCAAACACTTTGGATATCTCATCGTAAATGACAGCTCGCTAAGCGGCTGCCTGCTTACTATTTTCGTGGTCGGAGAACTTTGCTTCCAGTTAGGGACTGATTTTATAATGTCGAATGGCATTTAACATCTGAGACTGGGATCAACGGAAACTCTTTGGGATACATATAACTACGGTGTCTCTAGAATTAATTTACCAATGTTAATTTTAGAGAACACTGACTATACAGATTATATGCCTGTTTATGTGTGTTGCCTTTTCCAGGTAGTCCGAGAAATTTTGAGGATTTCCTTTAATACTGCAAACATTCTACATCTACCGGTTACATTCCTTTACACAGCATCAGGTACATGACAGCTCGCTAAAGGGTTGTCGGCTTACTATTTCAGCGAAAAAATCCGCAATTTTGGCATTTTGGGTAGTCAAGAGAAGTGTTTGTTGGGCGACGAACTTTTCTTCTAGTTCAGGACTGCTTCTATAATGTCCAATGGGATTTCCCATCTGACACTAGGTATAACGCAAATACTTTGGATATCTCATCGTAAATGAGAGCTCGCTAAGCGGCTGCTTGCTTACTATTTCAGAATCAAAATTCGCAATTGAGGCTTTTTGGGTAGTCGAGAGAAGTAATTCGTGGTCGGCGAACGTTGCTTCCAGTTAGGGACTGATTTTATAATGTCGAATGGCATTTAACATCTGAGACAGAGATCAACGGAAATTCTTTGGGATACATATAACTACGGTGTCTCTAGAATTAATTTACCAATGTTAATTTTGAAGTACACTGACTCTTTTTTGCAGCTTGTCTTAGCGACTGACGTGACAGATTAAATGCCTGTATATGTGCGTTGCCTCTTCCAGGTAGTCCGAAAACTTTTGAGGAGTTCCGGTAATTCTGAAAACATTCTACATCTACCGGTTACATTCCTTTACCCACCATCAGGTACAGGACAGTTCGCTAAGGGGTTGTCGGCTTACTATTTCAGCGAAAAAATCCGCAATTTCGGCATTTTGAGTAGTTAATTTTAAAGTACTTTGACTATTTTTTGCTGCTTGTCTTAGCGACTGACGTGACAGATTATACGCCTCTATATGTGTGTTGCCTCTTCCAGGTAACCCACGAACTTTTGAGGGTTTCCTTTAATTCTGCAAAAGTTCTATATCAACCGGTTGCATTCCTTTACCCACCATCAGGTACATGACAGCTCGCTAAACGGTTGTCGGCTTACTATTTCAGCGAAAAAATCCGCAATTTCGGCATTTTGGGTAATTAAGAGAAGTGTTTGTTGGTCGACGAACTTTTCTTCTAGTTCAGGACTGCTTCTATAATGTCCAATGGGATTTCCCATCTGACACTAGGTATAACGCAAATACTTTGGATAACTCATCGTAAATGACAGCTCGCTAAGCGGCTGCCTGCTTACTATTTCAGAATAAAAGTTCACAATTGTGGCTTCTTGGGTAGTCGAGAGAAGTAATTCGTGGTCGGCGAACTTTGCTTCCAGTTAGGAACTGATTTTACAATGTCGAATGGAAATTCACATCTGACACTACGCTCAACGCAAATTCTTTGGGATACATATAACTACGGTGTCTCTCGAATTAATTTACCAATGTTAGTTTTAAAGTACACTGACTCTTTTGCGCAGCTTGTCTTGGTGACTGACGTGACAGATTATATGCCTATATATGGGTGTTGCCTCTTCCAGGTAGTCCGAAAACTTTTGAGGAATTCCCGTAAGTCTGAAAACATTCTACATCTACCGGTTACATTCCTTTACCCACCACCAGGTACAGGACAGTTCGCTAAAGGGTTGTCGGCTTACTATTTCAGCGAAAAAATCCGCAATTTGGGCATTATGGGTAGTTAAGAGAAGTGTTTGTTGGTCGACGAACTTTGCTTCTAGTTCAGGACTGCTTTTATTATAAAGTACACTAACTTTTTTCGCAGCTTGTCTTAGCGACTGATGTGACAGATTATATGCCTGTATATGTGTATTGCCTCTTCCAGGTAGTCCACGAACTTTTAAGGATTTCCTTAAATTCAGCAAAAATTTCACATCTACCGCTTGCATTAATTTACCCACCATCAGGTACATGACAGCTCGCTAAACGGTTGTCGGCTTACTATTTCAGCGAAAAAATCCACAATTTCGGCATTTTGGGTAGTCAAGAGAAGTGTTTGTTGGTCCACGAACTTTGCTTCTAGTTCAGGACTGCTTTTATAATGTTCAATGGGATTTCACATCTGACACTAGGTTCAACGCGAAAAAAGCGGCTGCCTGCTTACTATTTCAGAATCAAAATTCGCAATTTAGGCGTTTTGGGTAGTCGAGAGAAGTAATTCGTAGTCGGCGAGCTTTGCTTCCAGTTAGGGACTGATTTTATATTGTCGAATGGCATTTAACATCTGAGATTGGGATCAACGGAAATTCTTTGGGATACATATATCTACGGTGTCTCTAGAATTAATTTACCAATGTTAAATTTAAAGTACACTGACTATTTTTTGCAGCTTGTCTTAGCGACTGACGTGACAGATTATATGACTGTATATGTGTGTTGCTTCTTCCAGGTAGTCCACGAACTTTTAAGGATTTCCTTTAATTCTGCAAAAATTCTACATCTACAGATTGCATTCCTTTACCCAGCATCAGGTACATGACAGCTCGTTAAACGGTTGTCGGCTTACTATTTCAGCGAAAAAATCCACAATTTCGGCATTTTGGGTAGTCAAGAGAAGTGTTTGTGGGTCCACGAACTTTGCTTATAGTTCAGGACTGCTTTTCTAATGTCCAATGGGATTTCACATCTGAGCCCTAGGTTCAAAGCGAATACTTTGGATATCTGATCGTAAATGATAGCTCGCTAAGCGGCTGCCTGCTTACAATTTCAGAATCAAAATTCGCAATTGAGGCTTTTTGGGTAGTCGAGAGAAGTAATTCGTGGTCGGCGAACGTTGTTTCCAGTTAGGGTGATTTGATAATGTCGAATGGCATTTAACATCTGAGACTGTGATCAACGGAAATTCTTTGGGATACATATAACTACGGTGTCTCTGGAATTAATTTACCAATGTTAATTTTAAAGTACACTGACAATACATATTATATGCCTGTATATGTGTGTTGCCTCTTCCAGGTAGTCCACGAACTTTTAAGGATTTCCTTTAATTCTGCAAAAATTCTACATCTACCGGTTGCATTCCTTTACCCAGCATCAGGCACATGAATGCTCGCCATACGGTTGTCGGCTTACTATTTCAGCAAAAAAATACACAATTTCGGCATTTTTGGTAGTCAAGAGAAGTAATTCGTGGTAGGCGAACTTTGCTTCCAGATAGGGACTGATTTTATAATGTCGACTGACATTTAACATCTGAGACTGGGATCAAAGGAAATTCTTTGGGATACATATAACTACGGTGTCTCTCGAATTAATTTACCAATGTTAATTTTGAAGTACACTGACTCTTTTTCGCAGCTTGTCTTAGCGACTGACGTGACAGATTATATGCCTATATGTGTGTTGCCTCTTCCAGGTAGTCCGAAAACTTTTGAGGAATTCCCGTAAGTCTGAAAACATTCTACATATACCGGTTACATTCCTTTACCCAGCATCAGGTACATGACAGCTCGCTAAACGGTTGTCGACTTACTATTTCAGCGAAAAAATCCGCAATTTGGGCATTATGGGTAGTTAAGAGAAGTGTTTGTTGGTCGACGAACTTTTCTTCTAGTTCAGGACTGCTTCTATAATGTCCAATGGGATTTCCCATCTGACACTAGGTATAACGCAAATACTTTGGATAACTCATCGTAAATGACAGCTCGCTAAGCGGCTGCCTGCTTACTATTTCAGAATAAAAATTCACAATTGTGGCTTCATGGGTAGTCGAGAGAAGTAATTCGTGGTCGGCGAACTTTGCTTCCAGTTAGAAACTGATTTTACAATGTCGAATGGAAATTCACATCTGACACTACGCTCAACGCAAATTCTTTGGGATACATATAACTACGGTGTCACTCGAATTAATTTACCAATGTTAGTTTTAAAGTACACTGACTCTTTTGCGCAGCTTGTCTTGGTGACTGACGTGACAGATTATATGCCTATATATGTGTGTTGCCTCTTCCAGGTAGTCCGAAAACTTTTGAGGAATTCCCGTAAGTCTGAAAACATTCTACATCTACCGGTTACATTCCTTTACCCACCACCAGGTAGAGGACAGTTCGCTAAAGGGTTGTCGGCTTACTATTTCAGCGAAAAAATCCGCAATTTGGGCATTATGGGTAGTTAAGAGAAGTGTTTGTTGGTCAACGAACTTTGCTTCTAGTTCAGGACTGCTTTTATTATAAAGTACACTGACTTTTTCGCAGCTTGTCTTAGCGACTGATGTGACAGATTATATGCCTGTATATGTGTATTGCCTCTTCCAGGTAGTCCACGAACTTTTAAGGATTTCCTTAAATTCAGCAAAAATTCTACATCTACCGGTTGCATTAATTTACCCACCATCAGGTACATGACAGCTCGCTAAACGGTTGTCGGCTTACTATTTCAGCGAAAAAATCCACAATTTCGGCATTTTGGGTAGTCAAGAGAAGTGTTTGTTGGTCCACGAACTTTGCTTCTAGTTCAGGACTGCTTTTATAATGTCCAATGGGATTTCACATCTGACACTAGGTTCAACGCGAAAAAAGCGGCTGCCTGCTTACTATTTCAGAATCAAAATTCGCAATTTAGGCTTTTTGGGTAGTCGAGAGAAGTAATTCGTAGTCGGCGAGCTTTGCTTCCAGTTAGGGACTACGCTCAACGCAAATTCTTTGGGATACATATAACTACGGTGTCTCTAGAATTAATTTTCCAATGTTAAATTTAAAGTACACTGACTATTTTTCGCAGCTTGTCATAGTGACTCACGTGACAGATTATATGCCTATATATGTGTGTTGCCTCTTCCAGGTAGTCCGAAAACTTTTGAGCAATTCTCGTAAGTCTGAAAACATTCTACATCTACCGGTTACATTCCTTTACCCACCATCAAGTACAGGACAGTTCGCTAAAGGGTTGTCGGCTTACTATTTCAGCGAAAAAGTCCGCAATTTGGGCATTATGGGTAGTTAAGAGAAGTGTTTGTTGGTCGACGAACTTTGCTTCTAGTTCAGGACTGCTTTTATTATAAAGTACACTAACTTTTTTTCGCAGCTTGTCTTAGCGACTGATGTGCCAGATTATATGCCTGTATATGTGTATTGCCTCTTCCAGGTAGTCCACGAACTTTTAAGGATTTCCTTAAATTCAGCAAAAATTCTACATCTACCGCTTGCATTAATTTACCCACCATCAGGTACATGACAGCTCGCTAAACGGTTGTCGGCTTACTATTTCAGCGAAAAAATCCACAATTTCGGCATTTTGGGTAGTCAAGAGAAGTGTTTGTTGGTCCACGAACTTTGCTTCTAGTTCAGGACTGCTTTTATAATGTCCAATGGAATTTCACATCTGACACTAGGTTCAACGCGAAAAAAGCGGCTGCCTGCTTACTATTTCAGAATCAAAATTCGCAATTTAGGCTTTTTGGGTAGTCGAGAGAAGTAATTCGTAGTCGGCGAGCTTTGCTTCCAGTTAGGGACTGATTTTATATTGTCGAATGGCATTTAACATCTGAGATTGGGATCAACGGAAATTCTTTGGGATACATATATCTACGGTGTCTCTAGAATTAATTTACCAATGTTAAATTTAAAGTACACTGACTATTTTTCGCAGCTTGTCTTAGCGACTGACGTGACAGATTATATGCCTGTATATGTGTTTTGCTTCTTCCAGGTAGACCAGGAACTTGGTCGACGAACTTTTCTTCTAGTTCAGGACTGCTTCTATAATGTCCAATGGGATTTCCCATCTGACACTAGGTGTAACGCAAATACTTTGGATATCTCATCGTAAATGACAGCTCGCTAAGCGGCTGCCTGCTTACTATTTCAGAATCAAAATTCACAATTGTGGCTTCTTGGGTAGTCGAGAGAAGTAATTCGTGGTCGGCGAACTTTGCTTCCAGTTAGGAACTGATTTTACAATGTCTGATGCGACTGATGTGACAGATTATATGTCTGTATATGTGTATTGCCTCTTCCAGGTAGTCCACGAACTTTTAAGGATTTCCTTAAATTCAGCAAAAATTCTACATCTACCGCTTGCATTAATTTACCCACCATCAGGTACATGACAGCTCGCTAAACGGTTGTCGGCTTACTATTTCAGCGAAAAAATCCACAATTTCGGCATTTTGGGTAGTCAAGAGAAGTGTTTGTTGGTCCACGAACTTTGCTTCTAGTTCAGGACTGCTTTTATAATGTCCAATGGGATTTCACATCTGACACTAGGTTCAACGCGAAAAAAGCGGCTGCCTGCTTACTATTTCAGAATTAAAATTCGCAATTTAGGCTTTTTGGGTAGTCGAGAGAAGTAATTCGTAGTCGGCGAGCTTTGCTTCCAGTTAGGGACTGATTTTATATTATCGAATGGCATTTAACATCTGAGATTGGGATCAACGGAAATTCTTTGGGATACATATATCTACGGTGTCTCTAGAATTAATTTACCAATGTTAAATTTAAAGTACACTGACTATTTTTCGCAGCTTGTCTTAGCGACTGACGTGACAGATTATATGCCTGTATATGTGTGTTGCTTCTTCCAGGTAGACCAGGAACTTGGTCGACGAACTTTTCTTCTAGTTCAGGACTGCTTCTATAATGTCCAATGGGATTTCCCATCTGACACTAGGTGTAACGCAAATACTTTGGATATCTCATCGTAAATGACAGCTCGCTAAGCGGCTGCCTGCTTACTATTTCAGAATCAAAATTCACAATTGTGGCTTCTTGGGTAGTCGAGAGAAGTAATTCGTGGTCGGCGAACTTTGCTTCCAGTTAGGAACTGATTTTACAATGTCGAATGGTAATTCACATCTGACACTACGCTCAACGCAAATTCTTTGGGACACATATAACTACGGTGTCTCTAGAATTAATTTTCCAATGTTAAATTTAAAGTACACTGACTATTTTTCGCAGCTTGTCATAGTGACTGACGGGACAGATTATATGCCTGTATATGTGTGTTGCCTCTTCCAGGTAGTCCACGAACTTTTAAGGATTTCCTTTAATTCTGCAAAAATTCTACATCTACAGATTGCATTCCTTTACCCAGCATCAGGTACATGACAGCTCGTTAAACGGTTGTCGGCTTACTATTTCAGCGAAAAAATCCACAATTTCGGCATTTTGAGTAGTCAAGAGAAGTGTTTGTTGGTCCACGAACTTTGCTTATAGTTCAGGACTGCTTTTCTAATGTCCAATGGGATTTCACATCTGAGCCCTAGGTTCAAAGCGAATACTTTGGATATCTGATCGTAAATGATAGCTCGCTAAGCGGCTGCCTGCTTACTATTTCAGAATCAAAATTCGCAATTGAGGCTTTTTGGGTAGTCGAGAGAAGTAATTCGTGGTCGGCGAACGTTGTTTCCAGTTAGGGTGATTTGATAATGTCGAATGGCATTTAACATCTGAGACTGCGATCAACGGAAATTCTTTGGGATACATATAACTACGGTGTCTCTGAAATTAATTTACCAATGTTAATTTTAAAGTACACTGACAATACATATTATATGCCTGTATATGTGTGTTGCCTCTTCCAGGTAGTCCACGAACTTTTAAGGATTTCCTTTAATTCTGCAAAAATTCTACATCTACCGGTTGCATTCCTTTACTCAGCATCAGGCACATGAATGCTCGCCATACGGTTGTCGGCTTACTATTTCAGCAAAAAAATACACAATTTCGGCATTTTTGGTAGTCAAGAGAAGTAATTCGTGGTCGGCGAACTTTGCTTCCAGATAGGGACTGATTTTATATTGTCGAATGGCATTTAACATCTGAGATTGAGATCAACGGAAATTCTTTGGGATACATATATCTACGGTGTCTCTAGAATTAATTTGGCAATGTTAAATTTAAAGTACACTGACTATTTTTCGCAGCTTGTCATAGTGACTGACGTGACAGATTATATGCCTGTATATGTGTGTTGCCTCTTCCAGGTAGTCCACGAACTTTTAAGGATTTCCTTTAATTCAGCAAAAATTCTACATCTACCGCTTGCATTAATTTACCCACCATCAGGTACATGACAGCTCGCTAAACGGTTGTCGGCTTACTATTTCAGCGAAAAAATCCACAATTTCGGCATTTTGGGTAGTCAAGAGAAGTGTTTGTTGGTCCACGAACTTTGCTTCTAGTTCAGGACTGCTTTTATAATGTCCAATGGGATTTCACATCTGACACTAGGTTCAACGCGAAAAAAGCGGCTGCCTGCTTACTATTTCAGAATCAAAATTCGCATTTTAGGCTTTTTGGGTAGTCGAGAGAAGTAATTCGTAGTCGGCGAGCTTTGCTTCCAGTTAGGGACTGATTTTATATTGTCGAATGGCATTTAACATCTGAGATTGGGATCAACGGAAATTCTTTGGGATACATATATCTACGGTGTCTCTAGAATTAATTTACCAATGTTAAATTTAAAGTACACTGACTATTTTTCGCAGCTTGTCTTAGCGACTGACGTGACAGATTATATGCCTGTATATGTGTGTTGCTTCTTCCAGGTAGACCAGGAACTTGGACGACGAACTTTTCTTCTAGTTCAGGACTGCTTCTATAATATCCAATGGGATTTCCCATCTGATACTAGGTGTAACGCAAATACTTTGGATATCTCATCGTAAATGACAGCTCGCTAAGCGGCTGCCTGCTTACTATTTCAGAATCAAAATTCACAATTGTGGCTTCTTGGGTAGTCGAGAGAAGTAATTCGTGGTCGGCGAACTTTGCTTCCAGTTAGGAACTGATTTTACAATGTCGAATGGTAATTCACATCTGACACTACGCTCAACGCAAATTCTTTTGGGATACATATAACTACGGTGTCTCTAGAATTAATTTTCCAATGTTAAATTTAAAGTACACTGACTATTTTTCGCAGCTTGTCATAGTGACTCACGTGACAGATTATATGCCTATATATGTGTGTTGCCTCTTCCAGGTAGTCCGAAAACTTTTGAGGAATTCCCGTAAGTCTGAAAACATTTTACATCTACCGGTTACATTCCTTTACCCACCATCAGGTACAGGACAGTTCGCTAAAGGGTTGTCGGCTTACTATTTCAGCGAAAAAATCCGCAATTTGGGCATTATGGGTAGTTAAGAGAAGTGTTTGTTGGTCGACGAACTTTGCTTCTAGTTCAGGACTGCTTTTATTATAAAGTACACTAACTTTTTCGCAGCTTGTCTTAGCGACTGATGTGACAGATTATATGCCTGTATATGTGTATTGCCTCTTCCAGGTAGTCCACGAACTTTTAAGGATTTCCTTAAATTCAGCAAAAATTCTACATCTACCGCTTGCATTAATTTACCCACCATCAGGTACATGACAGCTCGCTAAACGGTTGTCGGCTTACTATTTCAGCGAAAAAATCCACAATTTCGGCATTTTGGGTAGTCAAGAGAAGTGTTTGTTGGTCCACGAACTTTGCTTCTAGTTCAGGACTGCTTTTATAATGTTCAATGGGATTTCACATCTGACACTATGTTCAACGCGAAAAAAGCGGCTGCCTGCTTACTATTTCAGAATCAAAATTCGCAATTGAGGCTTTTTGGGTAGTCGAGAGAAGTAATTCGTAGTCGGCGATCTTTCCTTCCAGTTAGGGACTGATTTTATATTGTCGAATGGCATTTAACATCTGAGATTGGGATCAACGGAAATTCTTTGGGATACATATATCTACGGTGTCTCTAGAATTAATTTACCAATGTTAAATTTAAAGTACACTGACTATTTTTCGCAGCTTGTCATAGTGACTGACGTGACAGATTATATGCCTGTATATGTGTGTTGCCTCTTCCAGGTAGTCCACGAACTTTTAAGGATTTCCTTTAATTCTGCAAAAATTCTACATCTACAGATTGCATTCCTTTACCCAGCATCAGGTACATGACAACTCGTTAAACAGTTGTCGGCTTACTATTTCAGCGAAAAAATCCACAATTTCGGCATTTTGGGTAGTCAAGAGAAGTGTTTGTTGGTCCACGAACTTTGCTTATAGTTCAGGACTGCTTTTCTAATGTCCAATGGGATTTCACATCTGAGCCCTAGGTTCAAAGCGAATACTTTGGATATCTGATCGTAAATGATAGCTCGCTAAGCGGCTGCCTGCTTACTATTTCAGAATCAAAATTCGCAATTGAGGCTTTTTGGGTAGTCGAGAGAAGTAATTCGTGGTCGGCGAACGTTGTTTCCAGTTAGGGTGATTTGATAATGTCGAATGGCATTTAACATCTGAGACTGTGATCAACGGAAATTCTTTGGGATACATATATCTACGGTGTCTCTGGAATTAATTTACCAATGTTAATTTTAAAGTACACTGACAATACATATTATATGCCTGTATATGTGTGTTGCCTCTTCCAGGTAGTCCACGAACTTTTAAGGATTTCCTTTAATTCTGCAAAAATTCTACATCTACCGGTTGCATTCCTTTACCCAGCATCAGGCACATGAATGCTCGCCATACGGTCGGCTTACTATTTCAGCAAAAAAATACACAATTTCGGCATTTTTGGTAGTCAAGAGAAGTAATTCGTGGTCGGCGAACTTTGCTTCCAGATAGGGACTGATTTTATAATGTCGACTGACATTTAACATCTGAGACTGGGATCAAAGGAAATTCTTTGGGATACATATAACTACGGTGTCTCTAGAATTAATTTACCAATGTTAATTTTGAAGTACACTGACTCTTTTTCGCAGCTTGTCTTAGCGACTGACGTGACAGATTATATGCCTATCTATGTGTGTTGCCTCTTCCAGGTAGTCCGAAAACTTTTGAGGAATTCCCGTAAGTCTGAAAACATTCTACATATACCGGTTACATTCCTTTACCCAGCATCAGGTACATGACAGCTCGCTAAACGGTTGTCGGCTTACTATTTCAACGAAAAAATCCACAATTTCGGCAATTTGGGTAGTCAAGAGAAGTGTTTGTTGGTCCACGAACTTTGCTTCTAGTTCATGACTGCTTTTATATTGTCCAATGGGATTTCACATCTGATACTAGGTGCAACGCAAAAACATTGGATATCTCATCGTAAATGACAGCCCGCTAAGCGGCTGCTTGCTTACTATTTCAGAATCAAAATTCGCAATTGAGGCTTTTTGGGTAGTCGAGAGAAGTAATTCGTGGTCGGCGAACGTAGTTTCCAGTTAGGGTGATTTGATAATGTCGAATGGCATTTAACATCTGAGACTGTGATCAACGGAAATTCTTTGGGATACATATAACTACGGTGTCTCTAGAATTAATTTACCAATGTTAATTTTGAAGTACACTCTTTTTCGCAGCTTGTCTTAGCGACTGACGTGACAGATTAAATGCCTGTATATGTGTGTTGCCTCTCCAGGTAGTCCGAAAACTTTTGAGGAGTTCCGGTAATTCTGAAAACATTCTACATCTACCGGTTACATTCCTTTACCCACCATCAGGTACAGGACAGTTCGCTAAGGGGTTGTCGGCTTACTATTTCAGCGAAAAAATCCGCAATTTCGGCATTTTGAGTAGTTAATTTTAAAGTACTTTGACTATTTTTTGCTGCTTGTCTTAGCGACTGACGTGACAGATGATATGCCTCTATATGTATGTGTTGCCTCTTCCAGGTAACCCACGAACTTTTGAGGGTTTTGAGGGTTTTTAATTCTGCAAAAATTCTACATCTACAGATTGCATTCCTTTACCCAGCATCAGGTACATGACAGCTCGTTAAACGGTTGTCGGCTTACTATTTCAGCGAAAAAATCCACAATTTCGGCATTTTGGGTAGTCAAGAGAAGTGTTTGTTGGTCCACGAACTTTGCTTATAGTTCAGGACTGCTTTTCTAATGTCCAATGGGATTTCACATCTGAGCCCTAGGTTCAAAGCGAATACTTTGGATATCTGATCGTAAATGATAGCTCGCTAAGCGGCTGCCTGCTTACTATTTCAGAATCAAAATTCGCAATTGAGGCTTTTTGGGTAGTCGAGAGAAGTAATTCGTGGTCGGCGAACGTTGTTTCCAGTTAGGGTGATTTGATAATGTCGAATGGCATTTAACATCTGAGACTGTGATCAACGGAAAATCTTTGGGATACATATAACTACGGTGTCTCTGGAATTAATTTACCAATGTTAATTTTGAAGTACACTGTCAATACATATTATATGCCTGTATATGTGTGTTGCCTCTTCCAGGTAGTCCACGAACTTTTAAGGATTTCCTTTAATTCTGCAAAAATTCTACATCTACCGGTTGAATTCCTTTACCCAGCATCAGGCACATGAATGATCGCCATACGGTTGTCGGCTTACTATTTCAGCAAAAAAATACACAATTTCGGCATTTTTGGTAGTCAAGAGAAGTAATTCGTGGTCGGCGAACTTTGCTTCCAGATAGGGACTGATTTTATAATGTCGACTGACATTTAACATCTGAGACTGGGATCAAAGGAAATTCTTTGGGATACATATAACTACGGTGTCTCTAGAATTAATTTACCAATGTTAATTTTGAAGTACACTGACTCTTTTTCGCAGCTTGTCTTAGCGACTGACGTGACAGATTATATGCCTCTATATGTGTGTTGCCTCTTCCAGGTAACCCACGAACTTTTGAGGGTTTTGAGGGTTTTTAATTCTGCAAAAATTCTACATCTACAGATTGCATTCCTTTACCCAGCATCAGGTACATGACAGCTCGTTAAACGGTTGTCGGCTTACTATTTCAGCGAAAAAATCCACAATTTCGGCATTTTGGGTAGTCAAGAGAAGTGTTTGTTGGTCCACGAACTTTGCTTATAGTTGAGGACTGCTTTTCTAATGTCCAATGAGATTTCACATCTGAGCCCTAGGTTCAAAGCGAATACTTTGGATATCTGATCGTAAATGATAGCTCGCTAAGCGGCTGCCTGCTTACTATTTCAGAATCAAAATTCGCAATTGAGGCTTTTTGGGTAGTTGAGAGAAGTAATTCGTGGTCGGCGAACGTTGTTTCCAGTTAGGGTGATTTGATAATGTCGAATGGCATTTAACATCTGAGACTGTGATCAACGGAAATTCTTTGGGATACATATAACTACGGTGTCTCTGGAATTAATTTACCAATGTTAGTTTTAAAGTACACTGACTCTTTTGCGCAGCTTGTCTTGGTGACTGACGTGACAGATTATATGCCTATATATGTGTGTTGCCTCTTCCAGGTAGTCCGAAAACTTTTGAGGAATTCCCGTAAGTCTGAAAACATTCTACATCTACCGGTTACATTCCTTTACCCACCATCAGGTACAGGACAGTTCGCTAAAGGGTTGTCGGCTTACTATTTCAGCGAAAAAATCCGCAATTTGGGCATTATGGGTAGTTAAGAGAAGTGTTTGTTGGTCGACGAACTTTGCTTCCAGTTCAGGACTGCTTTTATTATAAATACACTAACTTTTTTTCGCAGCTTGTCTTAGCGACTGATGTGACAGATTATATGCCTGTATATGTGTATTGCCTCTTCCAGGTAGTCCACGAACTTTTAAGGATTTCCTTAAATTCAGCAAAAATTCTACATCTACCGCTTGCATTAATTTACCCACCATCAGGTACATGACAGCTCGCTAAACGTTTGTCGGCTTACTATTTCAGCGAAAAAATCCACAATTTCGGCATTTTGGGTAGTCAAGAGAAGTGTTTGTTGGTCCACGAACTTTGCTTCTAGTTCAGGACTGCTTTTATAATGTTCAATGGGATTTCACATCTGACACTATGTTCAACGCGAAAAAAGCGGCTGCCTGCTTACTATTTCAGAATCAAAATTCGCAATAGAGGCTTTTTGGGTAGTCGAGAGAAGTAATTCGTGGTGGGCGAACGTTGTTTCGAGTTAGGGTGATTTGATAATGTCGAATGGCATTTAACATCTGAGACTGTGATCAACGGAAATTCTTTGGGATACATATATCTACGGTGTCTCTGGAATTGATTTACCAATGTTAATTTTAAAGTACACTGACAATACATATTATATGCCTGTATATGTGTGTTGCCTCTTCCAGGTAGTCCACGAACTTTTAAGGATTTCCTTTAATTCTGCAAAAATTCTACATCTACCGGTTGCATTCCTTTACCCAGCATCAGGCACATGAATGATCGCCATACGTTTGTCGGCTTACTATTTCAGCAAAAAAATACACAATTTCGGCATTTTTGGTAGTCAAGAGAAGTAATTCGTGGTCGGCGAACTTTGCTTCCAGATAGGGACTGATTTTATATTGTCGAATGGCATTTAACATCTGAGATTGGGATCAACGGAAATTCTTTGGGATACATATAACTACGGTGTCTCTAGAATTAATTTACCAATGTTAAATTTAAAGTACACTGACTATTTTTCGCAGCTTGTTATAGTGACTCACGTGACAGATTAAATGCCTGTCTATGTGTGTTGCCTCTTCCAGGTAGTCCGAAAACTTTTGAGGAGTTCCGGTAATTCTGAAAACATTCTACATCTACCGGTTACATTCCGTTACCCACCATCAGGTACAGGACAGTTCGCTAAGGGGTTGTCGGCTTACTATTTCAGCGAAAAAATCCGCAATTTCGGCATTTTGGGTAGTCAAGAGAAGTGTTTGTTGGTCCACGAACTTTGCTTATAGTTCAGGACTGCTTTTCTAATGTCCAATGGGATTTCACATCTGAGCCCTAGGTGCAATGCGAATACTTTGGATATCTGATCGTAAATGATAGCTCGCTAAGCGGCTGCCTGCTTACTATTTCAGAATCAAAATTCGCAATTGAGGCTTTTTGGGTAGTCGAGAGAAGTAATTCATGGTCGGCGAACGTTGTTTCCAGTTAGGGTGATTTAATAATGTCGAATGGCATTTAATATCTGAGACTGTGATCAATGGAAATTCTTTGGGATACATATAACTACGGTGTCTCTGGAATTAATTTACCAATGTTAAATTTAAAGTACACTGACAATACATATCATATGCCTGTATATGTGTGTTGCCTCTTCCAGGTAACCCACGAACTTTTGAGGGTTTTTAATTCTGCAAAAATTCTACATCTACAGATTGCATTCCTTTACCCAGCATCAGGTACATGACAGCTCGTTAAACGGTTGTCGGCTTACTATTTCAGCGAAAAAATCCACAATTTCGGCATTTTGGGTAGTCAAGAGAAGTGTTTGTTGGTCCACGAACTTTGCTTATAGTTCAGGACTGCTTTTCTAATGTCCAATGGGATTTCACATCTGAGCCCTAGGTTCAAAGCGAATACTTTGGATATCTGATCGTAAATGATAGCTCGCTAAGCGGCTGCCTGCTTACTATTTCAGAATCAAAATTCGCAATTGAGGCTTTTTGGGTAGTCGAGAGAAGTAATTCGTGGTCGGCGAACGTTGTTTCCAGTTAGGGTGATTTGATAATGTCGAATGGCATTTAACATCTGAGACTGTGATCAACGGAAATTCTTTGGGATACATATAACTACGGTGTCTCTGGAATTAATTTACCAATGTTAATTTTAAAGTACACTGACAATACATATTATATGCCTGTATATGTGTGTTGCCTCTTCCAGGTAGTCCACGAACTTTTAAGGATTTCCTTTAATTCTGCAAAAATTCTACATCTACCGGTTGCATTCCTTTACCCAGCATCAGGCACATGAATGCTCGCCATACGGTTGTCGGCTTACTATTTCAGCAAAAAAATACACAATTTCGGCATTTTTGGTAGTCAAGAGAAGTAATTCGTGGTCGGCGAACTTTGCTTCCAGATAGGGACTGATTTTATAATGTCGACTGACATTTAACATCTGAGACTGGGATCAAAGGAAATTCTTTGGGATACATATAACTACGGTGTCTCTAGAATTAATTTACCAATGTTAATTTTGAAGTACACTGACTCTTTTTCGCAGCTTGTCTTAGCGACTGACGTGACAGATTATATGCCTATCTATGTGTGTTGCCTCTTCCAGGTAGTCCGAAAACTTTTGAGGAATTCCCGTAAGTCTGAAAACATTCTACATATACCGGTTACATTCCTTTACCCAGCATCAGGTACATGACAGCTCGCTAAACGGTTGTCGGCTTACTATTTCAACGAAAAAATCCACAATTTCGGCAATTTGGGTAGTCAAGAGAAGTGTTTGTTGGTCCACGAACTTTGCTTCTAGTTCATGACTGCTTTTCTAATGTCCAATGGGATTTCACATCTGAGCCCTAGGTTCAAAGCGAATACTTTGGATATCTGATCGTAAATGATAGCTCGCTAAGCGGCTGCCTGCTTACTATTTCAGAATCAAAATTCGCAATTGAGGCTTTTTGGGTAGTCGAGAGAAGTAATTCGTGGTCGGCGAACGTTGTTTCCAGTTAGGGTGATTTGATAATGTCGAATGGCATTTAACATCTGAGACTGTGATCAACGGAAAATCTTTGGGATACATATAACTACGGTGTCTCTGGAATTAATTTACCAATGTTAATTTTGAAGTACACTGTCAATACATATTATATGCCTGTATATGTGTGTTGCCTCTTCCAGGTAGTCCACGAACTTTTAAGGATTTCCTTTAATTCTGCAAAAATTCTACATCTACCGGTTGCATTCCTTTACCCAGCATCAGGCACATGAATGATCGCCATACGTTTGTCGGCTTACTATTTCAGCAAAAAAATACACAATTTCGGCATTTTTGGTAGTCAAGAGAAGTAATTCGTGGTCGGCGAACTTTGCTTCCAGATAGGGACTGATTTTATAATGTCGACTGACATTTAACATCTGAGACTGGGATCAAAGGAAATTCTTTGGGATACATATAACTACGGTGTCTCTAGAATTAATTTACCAATGTTAATTTTGAAGTACACTCTTTTTCGCAGCTTGTCTTAGCGACTGACGTGACAGATTAAATGCCTGTATATGTGTGTTGCCTCTCCAGGTAGTCCGAAAACTTTTGAGGAGTTCCGGTAATTCTGAAAACATTCTACATCTACCGGTTACATTCCTTTACCCACCATCAGGTACAGGACAGTTCGCTAAACGGTTGTCGGCTTACTATTTCAACGAAAAAATCCACAATTTCGGCAATTTGGGTAGTCAAGAGAAGTGTTTGTTGGTCCACGAACTTTGCTTCTAGTTCATGACTGCTTTTATATTGTCCAATGGGATTTCACATCTGACACTAGGTGCAACGCAAAAACATTGGATATCTCATCGTAAATGACAGCCCGCTAAACGGCTGCTTGCTTACTATTTCAGAATCAAAATTCGCAATTGAGGCTTTTTGGGTAGTCGAGAGAAGTAATTCGTGGTCGGCGAACGTTGTTTCCAGTTAGGGTGATTTGATAATGTCGAATGGCATTTAACATCTGAGACTGTGATCAACGGAAATTCTTTGGGATACATATAACTACGGTGTCTCTACAATTAATTTACCAATGTTAATTTTGAAGTACACTCTTTTTCGCAGCTTGTCTTAGCGACTGACGTGACAGATTAAATGCCTGTATATGTGTGTTGCCTCTCCAGGTAGTCCGAAAACTTTTGAGGAGTTCCGGTAATTCTGAAAACATTCTACATCTACCGGTTACATTCCTTTACCCACCATCAGGTACAGGACAGTTCGCTAAGGGGTTGTCGGCTTACTATTTCAGCGAAAAAATCCGCAATTTCGGCATTTTGAGTAGTTAATTTTAAAGTACTTTGACTATTTTTTGCTGCTTGTCTTAGCGACTGACGTGACAGATGATATGCCTCTATATGTATGTGTTGCCTCTTCCAGGTAACCCACGAACTTTTGAGGGTTTTGAGGGTTTTTTAATTCTGCAAAAATTCTACATCTACAGATTGCATTCCTTTACCCAGCATCAGGTACATGACAGCTCGTTAAACGGTTGTCGGCTTACTATTTCAGCGAAAAAATCCACAATTTCGGCATTTTGGGTAGTCAAGAGAAGTGTTTGTTGGTCCACGAACTTTGCTTCTAGTTCAGGACTGCTTTTCTAATGTCCAATGGGATTTCACATCTGAGCCCTAGGTTCAAAGCGAATACTTTGGATATCTGATCGTAAATGATAGCTCGCTAAGCGGCTGCCTGCTTACTATTTCAGAATCAAAATTCGCAATTGAGGCTTTTTGGGTAGTCGAGAGAAGTAATTCGTGGTTGGCGAACGTTGTTTCCAGTTAGGGTGATTTGATAATGTCGAATGGCATTTAACATCTGAGACTGTGATCAACGGAAAATCTTTGGGATACATATAACTACGGTGTCTCTGGAATTAATTTACCAATGTTAATTTTGAAGTACACTGTCAATACATATTATATGCCTGTATATGTGTGTTGCCTCTTCCAGGTAGTCCACGAACTTTTAAGGATTTCCTTTAATTCTGCAAAAATTCTACATCTACCGGTTGCATTCCTTTACCCAGCATCAGGCACATGAATGATCGCCATACGTTTGTCGGCTTACTATTTCAGCAAAAAATACACAATTTCGGCATTTTTGGTAGTCAAGAGAAGTAATTCGTGGTCGGCGAACTTTGCTTCCAGATAGGGACTGATTTTATAATGTCGACTGACATTTAACATCTGAGACTGGGATCAAAGGAAATTCTTTGGGATACATATAACTACGGTGTCTCTAGAATTAATTTACCAATGTTAATTTTGAAGTACTCTGACTCTTTATCGCAGCTTGTCTTAGCGACTGACGTGACAGATTATATGCCTATATATGTGTGTTGCCTCTTCCAGGTAGTCCGAAAACTTTTGAGGAATTCCCGTAAGTCTGAAAACATTCTACATATACCGGTTACATTCCTTTACCCAGCATCAGGTACATGACAGCTCGCTAAACGGTTGTCGGCTTACTATTTCAACGAAAAAATCCACAATTTCGGCAATTTGGGTAGTCAAGAGAAGTGTTTGTTGGTCCACGAACTTTGCTTCTAGTTCATGACTGCTTTTATATTGTCCAATGGGATTTCACATCTGACACTAGGTGCAACGCAAAAACATTGGATATCTCATCGTAAATGACAGCCCGCTAAACGGCTGCTTGCTTACTATTTCAGAATCAAAATTCGCAATTGAGGCTTTTTGGGTAGTCGAGAGAAGTAATTCGTGGTCGGCGAACGTTGTTTCAAGTTAGGGTGATTTGATAATGTCGAATGGCATTTAACATCTGAGACTGTGATCAACGGAAATTCTTTGGGATACATATAACTACGGTGTCTCTGGAATTAATTTACCAATGTTAATTTTGAGTACACTCTTTCTCGCAGCTTGTCTTAGCGACTGACGTGACAGATTAAATGCCTGTATATGTGTGTTGCCTCTCCAGGTAGTCCGAAAACTTTTGAGGAGTTCCGGTAATTCTGAAAACATTCTACATCTACCGGTTACATTCCTTTACCCACCATCAGGTACAGGACAGTTCGCTAAGGGGTTGTCGGCTTACTATTTCAGCGAAAAAAATCCGCAATTTCGGCATTTTGAGTAGTTAATTTTAAAGTATTTTGACTATTTCTTGCTGCTTGTCTTAGCGACTGACGTGACAGATTATATGCCTCTATATGTGTGTTGCCTCTTCCAGGTAACCCACGAACTTTTGAGGGTTTTGAGGGTTTTTTAATTCTGCAAAAATTCTACATCTACAGATTGCATTCCTTTACCCAGCATCAGGTACATGACAGCTCGTTAAACGGTTGTCGGCTTACTATTTCAGCGAAAAAATCCACAATTTCGGCATTTTGGGTAGTCAAGAGAAGTGTTTGTTGGTCCACGAACTTTGCTTATAGTTCAGGACTGCTTTTCTAATGTCCAATGAGATTTCACATCTGAGCCCTAGGTTCAAAGCGAATACTTTGGATATCTGATCGTAAATGATAGCTCGCTAAGCGGCTGCCTGCTTACTATTTCAGAATCAAAATTCGCAATTGAGGCTTTTTGGGTAGTCGAGAGAAGTAATTCGTGGTCGGCGAACGTTGTTTCCAGTTAGGGTGATTTGATAATGTCGAATGGCATTTAACATCTGAGACTGTGATCAACGGAAATTCTTTGGGATACATATAACTACGGTGTCTCTGGAATTAATTTACCAATGTTAGTTTTAAAGTACACTGACTCTTTTGCGCAGCTTGTCTTGGTGACTGACGTGACAGATTATGTGCCTATATATGTGTGTTGCCTCTTCCAGGTAGTCCGAAAACTTTTGAGGAATTCCCGTAAGTCTGAAAACATTCTACATCTACCGGTTACATTCCTTTACCCACCATCAGGTACAGGACAGTTCGCTAAAGGGTTGTCGGCTTACTATTTCAGCGAAAAAATCCGCAATTTGGGCATTATGGGTAGTTAAGAGAAGTGTTTGTTGGTCGACGAACTTTGCTTCCAGTTCAGGACTGCTTTTATTATAAAATACACTAACTTTTTTTCGCAGCTTGTCTTAGCGACTGATGTGACAGATTATATGCCTGTATATGTGTATTGCCTCTTCCAGGTAGTCCACGAACTTTTAAGGATTTCCTTAAATTCAGCAAAAATTCTACATCTACCGCTTGCATTAATTTACCCACCATCAGGTACATGACAGCTCGCTAAACGTTTGTCGGCTTACTATTTCAGCGAAAAAATCCACAATTTCGGCATTTTGGGTAGTCAAGAGAAGTGTTTGTTGGTCCACGAACTTTGCTTCTAGTTCAGGACTGCTTTTATAATGTTCAATGGGATTTCACATCTGACACTATGTTCAACGCGAAAAAAGCGGCTGCCTGCTTACTATTTCAGAATCAAAATTCGCAATTGAGGCCTTTTGGGTAGTCGAGAGAAGTAATTCGTAGTCGGCGAGCTTTGCTTCCAGTTAGGGACTGATTTTATATTGTCGAATGGCATTTAACATCTGAGATTGGGATCAACGGAAATTCTTTGGGATACATATATCTACGGTGTCTCTAGAATTAATTTACCAATGTTAAATTTAAAGTACACTGACTATTTTTCGCAGCTTGTCATAGTGACTGACGTGACAGATTATATGCCTGTATATGTGTGTTGCCTCTTCCAGGTAGTCCGAAAACTTTTGAGGAATTCCCGTAAGTCTGAAAACATTCTACATCTACCGGTTACATTCCTTTACCCACCATCAGGTACAGGACAGTTCGCTAAAGGGTTGTCGGCTTACTATTTCAGCGAAAAAATCCACAATTTCGGCATTTTGGGTAGTCAAGAGAAGTGTTTGTTGGTCCACGAACTTTGCTTATAGTTCAGGACTGCTTTTCTAATGTCCAATGGGATTTCACATCTGAGCCCTAGGTTCAAAGCGAATACTTTGGATATCTGATCGTAAATGATAGCTCGCTAAGCGGCTGCCTGCTTACTATTTCAGAATCAAAATTCGCAATTGAGGCTTTTTGGGTAGTCGAGAGAAGTAATTCGTGGTCGGCGAACGTTGTTTCCAGTTAGGGTGATTTGATAATGTCGAATGGCATTTAACATCTGAGACTGTGATCAACGGAAATTCTTTGGGATACATATAACTACGGTGTCTCTAGAATTAATTTACCAATGTTAAATTTAAAGTACACTGACTATTTTTCGCAGCTTGTCATAGTGACTCACGTGACAGATTAAATGCCTGTCTATGTGTGTTGCCTCTTCCAGGTAGTCCGAAAACTTTTGAGGAGTTCCGGTAATTCTGAAAACATTCTACATCTACCGGTTACATTCCGTTACCCACCATCAGGTACAGGACAGTTCGCTAAGGGGTTGTCGGCTTACTATTTCAGCGAAAAAATCCGCAATTTCGGCATTTTGGGTAGTCAAGAGAAGTGTTTGTTGGTCCACGAACTTTGCTTATAGTTCAGGACTGCTTTTCTAATGTCCAATGGGATTTCACATCTGAGCCCTAGGTTCAATGCGAATACTTTGGATATCTGATCGTAAATGATAGCTCGCTAAACGGCTGCTTGCTTACTATTTCAGAATCAAAATTCGCAATTGAGGCTTTTTGGGTAGTCGAGAGAAGTAATTCGTGGTCGGCGAACGTTGTTTCAAGTTAGGGTGATTTGATAATGTCGAATGGCATTTAACATCTGAGACTGTGATCAACGGAAATTCTTTGGGATACATATAACTACGGTGTCTCTGGAATTAATTTACCAATGTTAATTTTGAAGTACACTTACTCTTTTTCGCAGCTTGTCTTAGCGACTGACGTGACAGATTATATGCCTATATATGAGTGTTGCCTCTTCCAGGTAGTCCGAAAACTTTTGAGGAATTCCCGTAAGTCTGAAAACATTCTACATATACCGGTTACATTCCTTTACCCAGCATCAGGTACATGACAGCTCGCTAAACGGTTGTCGGCTTACTATTTCAACGAAAAAATCCACAATTTCGGCAATTTGGGTAGTCAAGAGAAGTGTTTGTTGGTCCACGAACTTTGCTTCTAGTTCATGACTGCTTTTATATTGTCCAATGGGATTTCACATCTGACACTAGGTGCAACGCAAAAACATTGGATATCTCATCGTAAATGACAGCCCGCTAAACGGCTGCTTGCTTACTATTTCAGAATCAAAATTCGCAATTGAGGCTTTTTGGGTAGTCGAGAGAAGTAATTCGTGGTCGGCGAACGTTGTTTCAAGTTAGGGTGATTTGATAATGTCGAATGGCATTTAACATCTGAGACTGTGATCAACGGAAATTCTTTGGGATACATATAACTACGGTGTCTCTGGAATTAATTTACCAATGTTAATTTTGAAGTACACTCTTTCTCGCAGCTTGTCTTAGCGACTGACGTGACAGATTAAATGCCTGTATATGTGTGTTGCCTCTCCAGGTAGTCCGAAAACTTTTGAGGAGTTCCGGTAATTCTGAAAACATTCTACATCTACCGGTTACATTCCTTTACCCACCATCAGGTACAGGACAGTTCGCTAAGGGGTTGTCGGCTTACTATTTCAGCGAAAAAATCCGCAATTTCGGCATTTTGAGTAGTTAATTTTAAAGTATTTTGACTATTTTTTGCTGCTTGTCTTAGCGACTGACGTGACAGATTATATGCCTCTATATGTGTGTTGCCTCTTCCAGGTAACCCACGAACTTTTGAGGGTTTTGAGGGTTTTTAATTCTGCAAAAATTCTACATCTACAGATTGCATTCCTTTACCCAGCATCAGGTACATGACAGCTCGTTAAACGGTTGTCGGCTTACTATTTCAGCGAAAAAATCCACAATTTCGGCATTTTGGGTAGTCAAGAGAAGTGTTTGTTGGTCCACGAACTTTGCTTATAGTTCAGGACTGCTTTTCTAATGTCCAATGAGATTTCACATCTGAGCCCTAGGTTCAAAGCGAATACTTTGGATATCTGATCGTAAATGATAGCTCGCTAAGCGGCTGCCTGCTTACTATTTCAGAATCAAAATTCGCAATTGAGGCTTTTTGGGTAGTCGAGAGAAGTAATTCGTGGTCGGCGAACGTTGTTTCCAGTTAGGGTGATTTGATAATGTCGAATGGCATTTAACATCTGAGACTGTGATCAACGGAAATTCTTTGGGATACATATAACTACGGTGACTCTGGAATTAATTTACCAATGTTAGTTTTAAAGTACACTGACTCTTTTGCGCAGCTTGTCTTGGTGACTGACGTGACAGATTATGTGCCTATATATGTGTGTTGCCTCTTCCAGGTAGTCCGAAAACTTTTGAGGAATTCCCGTAAGTCTGAAAACATTCTACATCTACCGGTTACATTCCTTTACCCACCATCAGGTACAGGACAGTTCGCTAAAGGGTTGTCGGCTTACTATTTCAGCGAAAAAATCCGCAATTTGGGCATTATGGGTAGTTAAGAGAAGTGTTTGTTGGTCGACGAACTTTGCTTCCAGTTCAGGACTGCTTTTATTATAAAATACACTAACTTTTTTTCGCAGCTTGTCTTAGCGACTGATGTGACAGATTATATGCCTGTATATGTGTATTGCCTCTTCCAGGTAGTCCACGAACTTTTAAGGATTTCCTTAAATTCAGCAAAAATTCTACATCTACCGCTTGCATTAATTTACCCACCATCAGGTACATGACAGCTCGCTAAACGTTTGTCGGCTTACTATTTCAGCGAAAAAATCCACAATTTCGGCATTTTGGGTAGTCAAGAGAAGTGTTTGTTGGTCCACGAACTTTGCTTCTAGTTCAGGACTGCTTTTATAATGTTCAATGGGATTTCACATCTGACACTATGTTCAACGCGAAAAAAGCGGCTGCCTGCTTACTATTTCAGAATCAAAATTCGCAATTGAGGCCTTTTGGGTAGTCGAGAGAAGTAATTCGTAGTCGGCGAGCTTTGCTTCCAGTTAGGGACTGATTTTATATTGTCGAATGGCATTTAACATCTGAGATTGGGATCAACGGAAATTCTTTGGGATACATATATCTACGGTGTCTCTAGAATTAATTTACCAATGTTAAATTTAAAGTACACTGACTATTTTTCGCAGCTTGTCATAGTGACTGACGTGACAGATTATATGCCTGTATATGTGTGTTGCCTCTTCCAGGTAACTTTTGAGGAATTCCCGTAAGTCTGAAAACATTCTACATCTACCGGTTACATTCCTTTACCCACCATCAGGTACAGGACAGTTCGCTAAAGGGTTGTCGGCTTACTATTTCAGCGAAAAAATCCACAATGTCGGCATTTTGGGTAGTCAAGAGAAGTGTTTGTTGGTCCACGAACTTTGCTTATAGTTCAGGACTGCTTTTCTAATGTCCAATGGGATTTCACATCTGAGCCCTAGGTTCAAAGCGAATACTTTGGATATCTGATCGTAAATGATAGCTCGCTAAGCGGTTGCCTGCTTACTATTTCAGAATCAAAATTCGCAATTGAGGCTTTTTGGGTAGTCGAGAGAAGTAATTCGTGGTCGGCGAACGTTGTTTCCAGTTAGGGTGATTTGATAATGTCGAATGGCATTTAACATCTGAGACTGTGATCAACGGAAATTCTTTGGGATACATATAACTACGGTGTCTCTGGAATTAATTTACCAATGTTAGTTTTAAAGTACACTGACTCTTTTGCGCAGCTTGTCTTGGTGACTGACGTGACAGATTATGTGCCTATATATGTGTGTTGCCTCTTCCAGGTAGTCCGAAAACTTTTGAGGAATTCCCGTAAGTCTGAAAACATTCTACATATACCGGTTACATTCCTTTACCCAGCATCAGGTACATGACAGCTCGCTAAACGGTTGTCGGCTTACTATTTCAACGAAAAAATCCACAATTTCGGCAATTTGGGTAGTCAAGAGAAGTGTTTGTTGGTCCACGAACTTTGCTTCTAGTTCATGACTGCTTTTATATTGTCCAATGGGATTTCACATCTGACACTAGGTGCAACGCAAAAACATTGGATATCTCATCGTAAATGACAGCCCGCTAAACGGCTGCTTGCTTACTATTTCAGAATCAAAATTCGCAATTGAGGCTTTTTGGGTAGTCGAGAGAAGTAATTCGTGGTCGGCGAACGTTGTTTCAAGTTAGGGTGATTTGATAATGTCGAATGGCATTTAACATCTGAGACTGTGATCAACGGAAATTCTTTGGGATACATATAACTACGGTGTCTCTGGAATTAATTTACCAATGTTAATTTTGAAGTACACTCTTTCTCGCAGCTTGTCTTAGCGACTGACGTGACAGATTAAATGCCTGTATATGTGTGTTGCCTCTCCAGGTAGTCCGAAAACTTTTGAGGAGTTCCGGTAATTCTGAAAACATTCTACATCTACCGGTTACATTCCTTTACCCACCATCAGGTACAGGACAGTTCGCTAAGGGGTTGTCGGCTTACTATTTCAGCGAAAAAAATCCGCAATTTCGGCATTTTGAGTAGTTAATTTTAAAGTATTTTGACTATTTTTTGCTGCTTGTCTTAGCGACTGACGTGACAGATTATATGCCTCTATATGTGTGTTGCCTCTTCCAGGTAACCCACGAACTTTTGAGGGTTTTGAGGGTTTTTAATTCTGCAAAAATTCTACATCTACAGATTGCATTCCTTTACCCAGCATCAGGTACATGACAGCTCGTTAAACGGTTGTCGGCTTACTATTTCAGCGAAAAAATCCACAATTTCGGCATTTTGGGTAGTCAAGAGAAGTGTTTGTTGGTCCACGAACTTTGCTTATAGTTCAGGACTGCTTTTCTAATGTCCAATGAGATTTCACATCTGAGCCCTAGGTTCAAAGCGAATACTTTGGATATCTGATCGTAAATGATAGCTCGCTAAGCGGCTGCCTGCTTACTATTTCAGAATCAAAATTCGCAATTGAGGCTTTTTGGGTAGTCGAGAGAAGTAATTCGTGGTCGGCGAACGTTGTTTCCAGTTAGGGTGATTTGATAATGTCGAATGGCATTTAACATCTGAGACTGTGATCAACGGAAATTCTTTGGGATACATATAACTACGGTGTCTCTGGAATTAATTTACCAATGTTAGTTTTAAAGTACACTGACTCTTTTGCGCAGCTTGTCTTGGTGACTGACGTGACAGATTATGTGCCTATATATGTGTGTTGCCTCTTCCAGGTAGTCCGAAAACTTTTGAGGAATTCCCGTAAGTCTGAAAACATTCTACATCTACCGGTTACATTCCTTTACCCACCATCAGGTACAGGACAGTTCGCTAAAGGGTTGTCGGCTTACTATTTCAGCGAAAAAATCCGCAATTTGGGCATTATGGGTAGTTAAGAGAAGTGTTTGTTGGTCGACGAACTTTGCTTCCAGTTCAGGACTGCTTTTATTATAAAATACACTAACTTTTTTTCGCAGCTTGTCTTAGCGACTGATGTGACAGATTATATGCCTGTATATGTGTATTGCCTCTTCCAGGTAGTCCACGAACTTTTAAGGATTTCCTTAATTCAGCAAAAATTCTACATCTACCGCTTGCATTAATTTACCCACCATCAGGTACATGACAGCTCGCTAAACGTTTGTCGGCTTACTATTTCAGCGAAAAAATCCACAATTTCGGCATTTTGGGTAGTCAAGAGAAGTGTTTGTTGGTCCACGAACTTTGCTTCTAGTTCAGGACTGCTTTTATAATGTTCAATGGGATTTCAGCATCTGACACTATGTTCAACGCGAAAAAAGCGGCTGCCTGCTTACTATTTCAGAATCAAAATTCGCAATTGAGGCCTTTTGGGTAGTCGAGAGAAGTAATTCGTAGTCGGCGAGCTTTGCTTCCAGTTAGGGACTGATTTTATATTGTCGAATGGCATTTAACATCTGAGATTGGGATCAACGGAAATTCTTTGGGATACATATATCTACGGTGTCTCTAGAATTAATTTACCAATGTTAAATTTAAAGTACACTGACTATTTTTCGCAGCTTGTCATAGTGACTGACGTGACAGATTATATGCCTGTATATGTGTGTTGCCTCTTCCAGGTAGTCCGAAACTTTTGAGGAATTCCCGTAAGTCTGAAAACATTCTACATCTACCGGTTACATTCCTTTACCCACCATCAGGTACAGGACAGTTCGCTAAAGGGTTGTCGGCTTACTATTTCAGCGAAAAAAATCCACAATTTCGGCATTTTGGGTAGTCAAGAGAAGTGTTTGTTGGTCCACGAAACTTTGCTTTATAGTTCAGACTTCTGCTTTTCTAATGTCCAATGGGATTTCACATCTGAGCCCTAGGTTCAAAGCGAAATCCTTTGGATATCTGATTCGTAATTGATAGGCTCGCTAAGGCGGCTTGCCTGCTTACTATTTCAGAATCACAAATTCGCAATTTGAGGCTTTTTTTGGGTAGTCTGAGAGAAGTAATTCGTGGTCGGCGAACGTTGTTTCCAGTTAGGGTGATTTGATAATGTCGAATGGCATTTAACATCTGAGACCTGTGATCAAGGAAATTCCTTTGGAGATACATATAACTACGGTGTGTCTCTAGAATTAATATTTACCAATGTTAATTTAAAGTACACTGGACTATTTTTCGCAGCTTGTCCATAGTGACTCTCCGTGGACAGATATAAATGCCTGTCTATGTGTGTTGCCTCTTCCAGGTAGTCCGAAAACTTTTGAGGAGTTCCGGTAATTCTGAAAACATTCTACATCTACCGGTTACATTCCGTTACCCACCATCAGGTAC
>NW_022045796.1:0-31496 GCF_003285905.1 Drosophila hydei
GTCATGTATGTATCCCAAACAATTTCCGTTGATCCCAGTCTCAGATGTTAAATGCCATTCGACATTATAAAATCAGTCCCTAACTGGAAGCAAAGTTCACCGACAACGAATTACTTCTCTCGACTACCCGAAAAGCCTCAATTGCGAATTTTGATTCTGAAATACTAAGCAGGCAGCCGCTGAGTGAGCTGTCAAGTATTCGCGTTGTACCTAGTGTCAGATGTGAAATCCCATTGGACATTATAACAGCAGTCCTGAACTAGAAACAAAGTTCGTAGACAACCATTTAGCGAGCTGTCATGTACCTGATGCTGGGTAAAGGAATGCAACCGATAGATGTAGAATTCTTGTAGAATTAAAGGAAATCCTCAAAAGATCGTGGACTACCTGGAAGAAGCAACACACATACAGGCATATAATCTGTATAGTCAGTGTACTTTAAAATTAACATTGGTAAATTAATTCTAGAGACACCGTAGTTATATGTATCCCAAAGAATTTCCGTTGATCCCAGCCTCAGATGTTAAATGCCATTCGACATTATAAAATCAGTCCCTAACTGGAAGCAAAGTTCGCCGACCACGAATTACTTCTCTCGACCCAAAAAGCCTCCCATTGGACATTATAAAAGCCATCCTGAACTAGAAGCAAAGTTCCCTTTAGCGAGCTGTCATGTACCTGATGGTGGGTAAAGGAATGTAACCGGTAGATGAATTATGTTTGCAGAATTAAAGGAAATCCTCAAAAGTTCGTGAACTACCTGGAAGAGGCAACACACATATACAGGCATATAATCTGTCACGTCAGGCACCAAGACGAGCTGCGAAAAATAGTCAGTGTACTTTAAAATGCACATTGGTAAATTAACTCTAGAGACACCGTAGTTATATGTATCCCAAAGAATTTCCGTTGATCCCAGCCTCAGATGTTAAATGCCATTCGACATTATAAAATCAGTCCCTAACTGGAAGCAACGTTCGCCGACCACGAATTACTTCCCCCGTCTACCCAAGAGGCCGCAATTAAAAATGTTGAATCTGAAATAGTAAGCAGGCAGCCGCTTAGCGAGCTGTCATTTACGATGAGATATCCAAAGTATTTGCGTTGTACCTAGTGTCAGATGTGAAATCCCATTGGACATTATAAAAGCTGTAATGAACTAGAAGCAAAGTTCGCAGACCAACAAACACTTCTCTTGACTACCCAAAATGCCGAAATTGTGGATTTTTTCGCTGAAATAGTAAACCGACAAACCTTTGCGAGCTGTCATGTACCTGATGGTGGGTAAAGGTATGTAACCGGTAGATGTAGAACGTTTGCAGAATAAAAGGAAATCCTCAAAAGTTCGTGGACTACCTGGAAGAGGCAACACACATACAGGCATATAATCTGTCCCGTCAGGCACCAAGACAAGCTGCGAAAAATAGTCAGTGTACTTTAAAATGAACATTGGTAAATTAACTCTGGAGACACCGTAGTTATGTGTATCCCAAAGAATTTCCGTTGATCCCAGTCTCAGATGTTAAATGCCATTCGATATTATAAAATCAGTCTCTAACTCGAAGCAAAGTTCAACGACCACGAATTACTTCTCTCGACTACCCACAAAGCCTCAATTGCGAATTTTGATTCTGAAATAGTAAGCAGGCAGCCGCTTAGCGTGCTGTCATTTACGATGAGATATCCAAAGTATTTGCGTTGTACCTAGTGTCAGATGTGAAATCCCATTGGACATTATAAAAGCAGTCCTAAAATAGAAGCAAAGTTCGTCGACCAACACACTTTTCTTTTGACTACCCAAAATGCCGAAATCGCGGATGTTTTCGCTGCAATAGTAAGCCGACACACATATACTGGCATATAATATGTCGCATCAGTCACCAAGATGAGCTGCGAAAAATACTCAGTGTACTTTAAAATTAACATTGGTAAATTAACTCTAGAGACACCGTAGTTATATGTATCCCAAAGAATTTCCGTTGATCCCAGTCTCAGATGTTAAATGCCATTCGATATTATAAAATCAGTCCCTTACTGGAAGCAACGTTCGCCGACCACGAATTACTTCTCTCGACTACCCACAAAGCCTCAATTGCGAATTTTGATTCTGAAATAGTAAGCAGGCAGCCGCTTAGCGTGCTGTCATTTACGATGAGATATCCAAAGTATTCGCGTTGTACCTAGTGTCAGATGTGAAATCCCATTGGACATTATAAAAGCTGTCCTGAACTAGAAGCAAAGTTCGTAGACCAACAAACACTTCTCTTGACTACCCAAAATGCCGAAATTGTGGATTTTTTCGCTGAAATAGTAAACCGACAAACCTTTGCGAGCTGTCATGTACCTGATGGTGGGTAAAGGTATGTAACCGGTAGATGTAGAACGTTTGCAGAATAAAAGGAAATCCTCAAAAGTTCGTGGACTACCTGGAAGAGGCAACACACATACAGGCATATAATCTGTCCCGTCAGGCACCAAGACGAGCTGCGAAAAATAGTCAATGTACTTTAAAATGAACATTGGTAAATTAATTCTAGAGACACCGTAGTTATATGTATCCCAAAGAATTTCCGTTGATCCCAGTCTCAGATGTTAAATGCCATTCGACAGTACAAAATCAGTCCCTAACTTTAAGCAACGTTCGCCGACCACGAATTACTTCTCCCGTCTACCCAAGAGGCCACAATTGAAAATGTTGATTCTGAAATAGTAAGCAGGCAGCCGCTTAGGTAGCTGTCATTTACGATGAGATATCCAAAGTATTCGCGTTGTACCTAGTGTCAGATGTGAAATCCCATTGGACATTATAAAAGCTGTCCTGAACTAGAAGCAAAGTTCGTCGACCAACAAACACTTCTCTTGACAACCCACAATGCCGAAATTGCGGATGTTTTCGCTGCAATAGTAAGCCGACAATCCTTTAGCGAGCTGTCATGTACCTGATGCTGTGTAAAGGAATGCAACCGGTAGATGTAGAATTTTTGCAGAATTACAGGAAATCCTCAAAAGTTCGTGGACTACCTGGAAGAAGCAACACACATATATAGACATATAATCTGTCACGTCAGTCACTAAGACAAGCTGCGAAAAATAGTCAGTGTACTTTAAAATGAACATTGGTAAATTAACTCTAGAGACACCGTAGTTATATGTATCCCAAAGAATTTCCGTTGATCCCAGTCTCAGATGTTAAATGCCATTCGACATTATAAAATCAGTCCCTAACTGGAAGCAACGTTCGCCGACCACGAATTACTTCTCTCGACTACCCAAAAAGCCTCAATTGCGAATTTTGATTCTGAAATAGTAAGCAGGCAGCCGCTTAGCGAGCTGTCATTTACGATGAGATATCCAACGTATTTGCGTTGTACCTAGTGTCAGATGTGAAATCCCATTGGACATTATAAAAGCAATCCTGAACTAGAAGCAAAGTTCGTCGACCAACAAACACTTCTCTTGACTACCCACAATGCCGAAATTGCGGATGTTTTCGCTGCAATAGTAAGCCGACAATCCTTTAGCGAGCTGTCATGTACCTGATGGTGGGTAAAGGTATGTAACCGGTAGATGTAGAACGTTTGCAGAATAAAAGGAAATCCTCAAAAGTTCGTGGACTACCTGGAAGAGGCAACACACATATACAGGCATATAATCTGTCCCGTCAGGCACCAAGACGAGCTGCGAAAAATACTCAGTGTACTTTAAAATTAACATTGGTAAATTAATTCTAGAGACACCGTAGTTATATGTATCCCAAAGAATTTCCGTTGATCCCAGTCTCAGATGTTAAATGCCATTCGATATTATAAAATCAGTCCCTTACTGGAAGCAACGTTCGCCGACCACGAATTACTTCTGTCGACTACCCGAAAAGCCTCAATTGCGAATTTTGATTCTGAAATAGTAAGCAGGCAGCCGCTTAGTGAGCTGTCAAGTATTCGCTTTGTACCTAGTGTCCGACGTGAAGTCCCATTGGACATTATAAAAGCAATCCTGAACAAGAAGCAAAGTTCGTCGACAACCATTTAGGGAGCTGTCATGAACCTGATGCTGGGTAAAGGAATGCAACCGGTAGATGTAGAATTTTTGCAGAATTAAAGGAAATCCTGAAAAGTTCGTGGACTACCAGGAAGAAGCAACACACATATACAGGCATATAATCTGTCACGTCAGTCACTAAGACAAGCTGCGAAAAATAGTCAGTGTACTTTAAAATGAACATTGGTAAATTAACTCTAGAGACACCGTAGTTATATGTATCCCAAAGAATTTCCGTTGATCCCAGTCTCAGATGTTAAATGCCATTCGATATTATAAAATCAGTCCCTTACTGGAAGCAACGTTCGCCGACCACGAATTACTTCTCTCGACTACCCACAAAGCCTCAATTGCGAATTTTGATTCTGAAATAGTAAGCAGGCAGCCGCTTAGCGTGCTGTCATTTACGATGAGATATCCAAAGTATTCGCGTTGTACCTAGTGTCAGATGTGAAATCCCATTGGACATTATAAAAGCTGCCCTGAACTAGAAGCAAAATTCGTAGACCAACAAACACTTCTCTTGACTACCCAAAATGCCGAAATTGTGGATTTTTTCGCTGAAATAGTAAACCGACAAACCTTTGCGAGCTGTCATGTACCTGATGGTGGGTAAAGGTATGTAACCGGTAGATGTAGAACGTTTGCAGAATAAAAGGAAATCCTCAAAAGTTCCTGGACTACCTGGAAGAGGCAACACACATACAGGCATATAATCTGTCCCGTCAGGCACCAAGACGAGCTGCGAAAAATAGTCAGTGTACTTTAAAATTAACATTGTTAAATTAATTCTAGAGACACCGTAGTTATATGTATCCCAAAGAATTTCCGTTGATCCCAGCCTCAGATGTTAAATGCCATTCGACATTATAAAATCAGTCCCTAACTGGAAGCAACGTTCGCCGACCACGAATTACTTCCCCCGTCTACCCAAGAGGCCGCAATTAAAAATGTTGAATCTGAAATAGTAAGCAGGCAGCCGCTTAGCGAGCTGTCATTTACGATGAGATATCCAAAGTATTTGCGTTGTACCTAGTGTCAGATGTGAAATCCCATTGGACATTATAAAAGCTGTAATGAACTAGAAGCAAAGTTCGTAGACCAACAAACACTTCTCTTGACTACCCAAAATGCCGAAATTGTGGATTTTTTCGCTGAAATAGTAAACCGACAAACCTTTGCGAGCTGTCATGTACCTGATGGTGGGTAAAGGTATGTAACCGGTAGATGTAGAACGTTTGCAGAATAAAAGGAAATCCTCAAAAGTTCGTGGACTACCTGGAAGAGGCAACACACATACAGGCATATAATCTGTCCCGTCAGGCACCAAGACAAGCTGCGAAAAATAGTCAGTGTACTTTAAAATGAACATTGGTAAATTAACTCTGGAGACACCGTAGTTATGTGTATCCCAAAGAATTTCCGTTGATCCCAGTCTCAGATGTTAAATGCCATTCGATATTATAAAATCAGTCTCTAACTGGAAGCAAAGTTCAACGACCACGAATTACTTCTCTCGACTACCCAAAAAGCCTCAATTGCGAATTTTGATTCTGAAATAGTAAGCAGGCAGCCGCTTAGGGAGCTGTCATTTACGATGAGATATCCAAAGTATTTGCGTTGTACCTAGTGTCAGATGTGAAATCCCATTGGACATTATAAAAGCTGTAATGAACTAGAAGCAAAGTTCGTAGACCAACAAACACTTCTCTTGACTACCCAAAATGCCGAAATTGTGGATTTTTTCGCTGAAATAGTAAACCGACAAACCTTTGCGAGCTGTCATGTACCTGATGGTGGGTAAAGAAATGCAACCGGTAGATGTAGAATTTTTGCAGAATTAAAGTAAATCCTCAAAAGTTCGTGGACTACCTGGAAGATACAACACACTTATACAGGCATATAATCTGTAACGTCAGTCACTAGGACAAGCTGCGAAAAATAGTCAGTGTACTTTAAAATTAACATTTGTAAATTAATTCTAGAGACACCGTAGTTATATGTATCCCAAAGAATTTCCGTTGATCCCAGTCTCAGATGTTAAATGCCATTCGATATTATAAAATCAGTCCCTTACTGGAAGCAACGTTCGCCGACCACGATTTACTTCTCTCGACTACCCAAAAAGCCTCAATTGCGAATTTTTATTTTGAAATAGTAAGCAGGCAGCCACTAAGCGAGCTGTCATTTACGATGAGATGTCCAAAGTATTTGCGTTGTACCTAGTGTCAGATGTGAAATCCCATTGGACATTATAAAAGCCATCCTGAACAAGAAGCAAAGTTCGTAGACAACCATTTAGCGAGCTTTCATGTACCTGATGCTAGGTAAAGGAATGCAACCGATAGATGTAGAACTTTTGCAGAATTAAAGGAAATCCTCAAAAGTTCGTGGAGTACCTGGAAGAAGCAACACACATATGCAGGCATATAATCTGTCACGTCAGTCACTAAGACAAGCTGCGAAAAATAGTCAGTGTACTTTAAAATTAACATTTGTAAATTAATTCTAGAGTCACCGTAGTTATATCAGATGTTAAATGCCATTCGACTTTATAAAATCAGTCCCTAACTGGAAGCAAAGTTCGCCGACCACGAATTACTTCTCTCGACTACCCAAAAAGCCTCAATTGCGAATTTAGATTCTGAAATAGTAAGCAGGCAGCCGCTTAGTGAGCTGTCAAGTATTCGCGTGGTACCTAGTGTCAGATGTGAAATCCCATTGGACATTATAAAAGCAGTACTGAACTAGAAGCAAAGTTCGTAGACAACCATTTAGCGAGCTGTCATGTACCTGATGCTGGGTAAAGAAATGCAACCGGTAGATGTAGAATTTTTACAGAATTAAAGGAAATCCTCAAAAGTTCGTGGACTACCTGGAAGATACAACACACTTATACAGGCATATAATCTGTAACGTTAGTCACTAGGACAAGCTGCGAAAAATAGTCAGTGTACTTTAAAATTAACATTGGTAAATTGTGTCAGATGTGAAATCCCATTGGACATTATAAAAGCCATCCTGAACTAGAAGCAAAGTTCCCTTTAGCGAGCTGTCATGTACCTGATGGTGGGTAAAGGAATGTAACCGGTAGATGTAGAATGTTTGCAGAATTAAAGGAAATCCTCAAAACTTCGTGGACTACCTGGAAGACGCAACACACATATACAGGCATATAATCTGTCACGTCGGGCACCAAGACGAGCTGCGAAAAATACTCAGTGTACTTTAAAATTAACATTGGTAAATTAATTCTAGAGACACCGTAGCTATATGTATCCCAAAGAATTTCCGTTGATCCCAGTCTCAGATGTTAAATGCCATTCGACATTATAAAAACAGTCCCTAACTTTAAGCAACGTTCGCCGACCACGAATTACTTCTCCCGTCTACACAAGAGGCAACAATTGAAAATGTTGATTCTGAAATAGTAAGCAGGCAGCCGCTTAGTGAGCTGTCATTTACGATGAGATATCCAAAGTATTTGCGTTGTACCTAGTATCAGATCTGAAATCCCATTGGACATTATAAAAGCAATCCTGAACTAGAAACAAAGTTCGTAGACCAACAAACACAAACGGATTTTTTCGCTGAAATAGGAAGCGGACAACCCTTTAGAGAGCTGTAATGTATGTATCCCAAAGAATTTCCGTTGATCAGTCCCTAACTGGAAGCAAAGTTCGCCGACCACGATTTACTTCTCTCGACTACCCAAAAAGCCTCAATTGCGAATTTTTATTTTGAAATAGTAAGCAGGCAGCCACTAAGCGAGCTGTCATTTACGATGAGATGTCCAAAGTATTTGCGTTGTACCTAGTGTCAGATGTGAAATCCCATTGGACATTATAAAAGCCATCCTGAACAAGAAGCAAAGTTCGTAGACAACCATTTAGCGAGCTTTCATGTACCTGATGCTAGGTAAAGGAATGCAACCGATAGATGTAGAACTTTTGCAGAATTAAAGGAAATCCTCAAAAGTTCGTGGAGTACCTGGAAGAAGCAACACACATATGCAGGCATATAATCTGTCACGTCAGGCACTAAGACAAGCTGCGAAAAATAGTCAGTGTACTTTAAAATTAACATTGGTAAATTAATTCTAGAGTCACCGTAGTTATATCAGATGTTAAATGCCATTCGACTTTATAAAATCAGTCCCTAACTGGAAGCAAAGTTCGCCGACCACGAATTACTTCTCTCGACTACCCAAAAAGCCTCAATTGCGAATTTAGATTCTGAAATAGTAAGCAGGCAGCCGCTTAGTGAGCTGTCAAGTATTCGCGTGGTACCTAGTGTCAGATGTGAAATCCCATTGGACATTATAAAAGCAGTACTGAACTAGAAGCAAAGTTCGTAGACAACCATTTAGCGAGCTGTCATGTACCTGATGCTGGGTAAAGAAATGCAACCGGTAGATGTAGAATTTTTACAGAATTAAAGGAAATCCTCAAAAGTTCGTGGACTACCTGGAAGATACAACAGGCATATAATCTGTAACGTCAGTCACTAGGACAAGCTGCGAAAAATAGTCAGTGTACTTTAAAATTAACATTGGTAAATTAATTCTAGATACACCGTAGTTATATCAGATGTTAAATGCCATTCGACATTATAAAATCAGTCCCTAACTGGAAGCAAAGTTCGCCGACCACGATTTACTTCTCTCGACTACCCAAAAAGCCTCAATTGCGAATTTTTATTCTGAAATAGTAAGCAGGCAGCCACTTAGCGAGCTGTCATTTACGATGAGATGTCCAAAGTATTTGTGTCAGATCTAAAATCCCATTGGACATTATAAAAGCAATCCTGAACTAGAAACAAAGTTCGTAGACCAACAAACACAAACGGATTTTTTCGCTGAAATAGGAAGCGGACAACCCTTTAGAGAGCTGTAATGTATGTATCCCAAAGAATTTCCGTTGATCAGTCCCTAACTGGAAGCAAAGTTCGCCGACCACGATTTACTTCTCTCGACTACCCAAAAAGCCTCAATTGCGAATTTTTATTTTGAAATAGTAAGCAGGCAGCCACTAAGCGAGCTGTCATTTACGATGAGATGTCCAAAGTATTTGCGTTGTACCTAGTGTCAGATGTGAAATCCCATTGGACATTATAAAAGCCATCCTGAACAAGAAGCAAAGTTCGTAGACAACCATTTAGCGAGCTTTCATGTACCTGATGCTAGGTAAAGGAATGCAACCGATAGATGTAGAACTTTTGCAGAATTAAAGGAAATCCTCAAAAGTTCGTGGAGTACCTGGAAGAAGCAACACACATATGCAGGCATATAATCTGTCACGTCAGGCACTAAGACAAGCTGCGAAAAATAGTCAGTGTACTTTAAAATTAACATTGGTAAATTAATTCTAGAGTCACCGTAGTTATATCAGATGTTAAATGCCATTCGACTTTATAAAATCAGTCCCTAACTGGAAGCAAAGTTCGCCGACCACGAATTACTTCTCTCGACTACCCAAAAAGCCTCAATTGCGAATTTTGATTCTGAAATAGTAAGCAGGCAGCCGCTTAGTGAGCTGTCAAGTATTCGCGTGGTACCTAGTGTCAGATGTGAAATCCCATTGGACATTATAAAAGCAGTACTGAACTAGAAGCAAAGTTCGTAGACAACCATTTAGCGAGCTGTCATGTACCTGATGCTGGGTAAAGAAATGCAACCGGTAGATGTAGAATTTTTACAGAATTAAAGGAAATCCTCAAAAGTTCGTGGACTACCTGGAAGATACAACAGGCATATAATCTGTAACGTCAGTCACTAGGACAAGCTGCGAAAAATAGTCAGTGTACTTTAAAATTAACATTGGTAAATTAATTCTAGATACACCGTAGTTATATCAGATGTTAAATGCCATTCGACATTATAAAATCAGTCCCTAACTGGAAGCAAAGTTCGCCGACCACGATTTACTTCTCTCGACTACCCAAAAAGCCTCAATTGCGAATTTTTATTCTGAAATAGTAAGCAGGCAGCCACTTAGCGAGCTGTCATTTACGATGAGATGTCCAAAGTATTTGTGTCAGATCTAAAATCCCATTGGACATTATAAAAGCAATCCTGAACTAGAAACAAAGTTCGTAGACCAACAAACACTTCTCTTGACTACCCAAAGTGCCGAAATTGCGGATTTTTTCGCTGAAATAGGAAGCGGACAACCCTTTAGAGAGCTGTAATGTATGTATCCCAAAGAATTTCCGTTGATCCCAGTCTCAGATGTTAAATGCCATTCGACATTATAGAATCAGTCCCTAACTGGAAGCAAAGTTCGCCGACCACGAATTACTTCTCCCGTCTACCCAAGAGGCCACAATTGAAAATGTTGATTCTGAAATAGTAAGCAGGCAGCCGCTTAGCGAGCTGTCATTTACGATGAGATATCCAAAGTATTTGCGTTGTACCTAGTGTCAGATCTAAAATCCCATTGGACATTATAAAAGCAATCCTGAACTAGAAACAAAGTTCGTAGACCAACAAACACTTCTCTTGACTACCCAAAGTGCCGAAATTGCGGATTTTTTCGCTGAAATAGGAAGCGGACAACCCTTTAGAGAGCTGTAATGTATGTATCCCAAAGAATTTCCGTTGATCCCAGTCTCAGATGTTAAATGCCATTCGACATTATAGAATCAGTCCCTAACTGGAAGCAAAGTTCACCGACCACGAATTACTTCTCTCGACTACCCGAAAAGCCTCAATTGCGAATTTTGATTCTGAAATAGTAAGCAGGCAGCTGCTTAGTGAGCTGTCAAGTATTCGCGTGGTACCTAGTGTCAGATGTGAAATCCCATTGGACATTATAAAAGCAGTACTGAACTAGAAGCAAAGTTCGTAGACAACCATTTAGCGAGCTGTCATGTACCTGATGCTAGGTAAAGGAATGCAACCGATAGATGTAGAATTTTTGCAGAATTAAAGGAATCTTCAAAAGTTCGTGGACTACCTGGAAGAAGCAACACACATATACAGGTATATAATCTGTCACGTCAGTCACTAAGACAAGCTGCGAAAAATAGTCTGTGTACTTTAATATTAACATTGGTAAATTAATTCTAGATACACCGTAGTTATATCAGATGTTAAATGCCATTCGACTTTATAAAATCAGTCCCTAACTGGAAGCAAAGTTCGCCGACCACGAATTACTTCTCTCGACTACCCAAAAAGCCTCAATTGCGAATTTTGATTCTGAAATAGTAAGCAGGCAGCTGCTTAGTGAGCTGTCAAGTATTCGCGTGGTACCTAGTGTCAGATGTGAAATCCCATTGGACATTATAAAAGCAGTACTGAACTAGAAGCAAAGTTCGTAGACAACCATTTAGCGAGCTGTCATGTACCTGATGCTGGGTAAAGAAATGCAACCGGTAGATGTAGAATTTTTACAGAATTAAAGGAAATCCTCAAAAGTTCGTGGACTACCTGGAAGATACAACACACTTATACAGGCATATAATCTGTAACGTCAGTCACTAGGACAAGCTGCGAAAAATAGTCAGTGTACTTTAAAATTAACATTGGTAAATTAATTCTAGAGTCACCGTAGTTATATCAGATGTTAAATGCCATTCGACTTTATAAAATCTATTCCTAACTGGAAGCAAAGTTCGCCGACCACGAATTACTTCTCTCGACTACCCAAAAAGCCTCAATTGCGAATTTTGATTCTGAAATAGTAAGCAGGCAGCCGCTTAGTGAGCTGTCAAGTATTCGCGTGGTACCTAGTGTCGGATGTGAAATCCCATTGGACATTACAAAAGCAGTACTGAACTAGAAGCAAAGTTCGTAGACAACCATTTTACGAGCTGTCATGTACCTGATGCTGGGTAAAGAAATGCAACCGGTAGATGTAGAATTTTTGCAGAATTAAAGTAAATCCTCAAAAGTTCGTGGACTACCTGGAAGATACAACACACTTATACAGGCATATAATCTGTAACGTCAGTCACTAGGACAAGCTGCGACAAATAGTCAGTGTACTTTAAAATTAACATTTGTAAATTAATTCTAGAGACACCGTAGTTATATGTATCCCAAAGAATTTCCCTTGATCCCAGTCTCAGATGTTAAATGCCATTCGACATTATAAAATCAGTCCCTAACTGGAAGCAACGTTCGCCGACCACGATTTACTTCTCTCGACTACCCAAAAAGCCTCAATTGCGAATTTTTATTTTGAAATAGTAAGCAGGCAGCCACTAAGCGAGCTGTCATTTACGATGAGATGTCCAAAGTATTTGCGTTTGTACCTAGTGTCAGATGTGAAATCCCATTGGACATTATAAAAGCCATCCTGAACAAGAAGCAAAGTTCGTAGACAACCATTTAGCGAGCTTTCATGTACCTGATGCTAGGTAAAGGAATGCAACCGATAGATGTAGAACTTTTGCAGAATTAAAGGAAATCCTCAAAAGTTCGTGGAGTACCTGGAAGAAGCAACACACATATGCAGGCATATAATCTGTCACGTCAGTCACTAAGACAAGCTGCGAAAAATAGTCAGTGTACTTTAAAATTAACATTTGTAAATTAATTCTAGAGTCACCGTAGTTATATCAGATGTTAAATGCCATTCGACTTTATAAAATCAGTCCCTAACTGGAAGCAAAGTTCGCCGACCACGAATTACTTCTCTCGACTACCCAAAAAGCCTCAATTGCGAATTTAGATTCTGAAATAGTAAGCAGGCAGCCGCTTAGTGAGCTGTCAAGTATTCGCGTGGTACCTAGTGTCAGATGTGAAATCCCATTGGACATTATAAAAGTAGTACTGAACTAGAAGCAAAGTTCGTAGACAACCATTTAGCGAGCTGTCATGTACCTGA
Source organism: Drosophila hydei (assembly GCF_003285905.1). Taxonomy (NCBI): domain Eukaryota; kingdom Metazoa; phylum Arthropoda; class Insecta; order Diptera; family Drosophilidae; genus Drosophila; species Drosophila hydei. Next base: position 12,873 of record NW_022045796.1, read on the forward strand.
TGCTGGGTAAAGAAATGCAACCGGTAGATGTAGAATTTTTACAGAATTAAAGGAAATCCTCAAAAGTTCGTGGACTATCTGGAAGATACAACACACTTATACAGGCATATAATCTTTAACGTCAGTCACTAGGACAAGCTGCGAAAAATAGTCAGTGTACTTTAAAATTAACATTGGTAAATTGTGTCAGATGTGAAATCCCATTGGACATTATAAAAGCCATCCTGAACTAGAAGCAAAGTTCCCTTTAGCGAGCTGTCATGTACCTGATGGTGGGTAAAGGAATGTAACCGGTAGATGTAGAATGTTTGCAGAATTAAAGGAATCTTCAAAAGTTCGTGGACTACCTGGAAGAAGCAACACACATATACAGGCATATAATCTGTCACGTCAGTCACTAAGACAAGCTGCGAAAAATAGTCTGTGTATTTTAAAATTAACATTGGTAAATTAATTCTAGTTACACCGTAGTTATATGTATCCCAAAGAATTTCCGTTGATTCCAGTCTCAGATATTAAATGCCATTCGACATCATAAAATCAGTCCCTAACTGGAAGCAAAGTTCGCCGACCACGATTTACTTCTCTCGACTACCCAAAAAGCCTCAATTGCGAATTTTTATTTTGAAATAGTAAGCAGGCAGCCACTAAGCGAGCTGTCATTTACGATGAGATGTCCAAAGTATTTGCGTTGTACCTAGTGTCAGATGTGAAATCCCATTGGACATTATAAAAGCCATCCTGAACAAGAAGCAAAGTTCGTAGACAACCATTTAGCGAGCTTTCATGTACCTGATGCTAGGTAAAGGAATGCAACCGATAGATGTAGAACTTCTGCAGAATTAATGGAAATCCTCAAAAGTTCGTGGAGTACCTGGAAGAAGCAACACACATATGCAGGCATATAATCTGTCACGTCAGTCACTAAGACAAGCTGCGAAAAATAGTCAGTGTACTTTAAAATTAACATTGGTAAATTAATTCTAGAGTCACCGTAGTTATATCAGATGTTAAATGCCATTCGACTTTATAAAATCAGTCCCTAACTGGAAGCAAAGTTCGCCGACCACGAATTACTTCTCTCGACTACCCAAAAAGCCTCAATTGCGAATTTAGATTCTGAAATAGTAAGCAGGCAGCCGCTTAGTGAGCTGTCAAGTATTCGCGTGGTACCTAGTGTCAGATGTGAAATCCCATTGGACATTATAAAAGCAGTACTGAACTAGAAGCAAAGTTCGTAGACAACCATTTAGCGAGCTGTCATGTACCTGATGCTGGGTAAAGAAATGCAACCGGTAGATGTAGAATTTTTACAGAATTAAAGGAAATCCTCAAAAGTTCGTGGACTACCTGGAACATACAACAGGCATATAATCTGTAACGTCAGTCACTAGGACAAGCTGCGAAAAATAGTCAGTGTACTTTAAAATTAACATTGGTAAATTAATTCTAGATACACCGTAGTTATATCAGATGTTAAATGCCATTCGACATTATAAAATCAGTCCCTAACTGGAAGCAAAGTTCGCCGACCACGATTTACTTCTCTCGACTACCCAAAAAGCCTCAATTGCGAATTTTTATTCTGAAATAGTAAGCAGGCAGCCACTTAGCTAGCTGTCATTTACGATGAGATGTCCAAAGTATTTGCGTTGTACCTAGTGTCAGATGTGAAATCCCATTGGACATTATAAAAGCCATCCTGAACTAGCAACAAAGTTCGTAGACCAACAAACACTTCTCTTGACTACCCAAAGTGCCGAAATTGCGGATTTTTTCGCTGAAATAGGAAGCGGACAACCCTTTAGAGAGCTGTAATGTATGTATCCCAAAGAATTTCCGTTGATCCCAGTCTCAGATGTTAAATGCCATTCGACATTATAGAATCAGTCCCTAACTGGAAGCAAAGTTCGCCGACCACGATTTACTTCTCTCGACTACCCAAAAAGCCTCAATTGCGAATTTTTATTTTGAAATAGTAAGCAGGCAGCCACTAAGCGAGCTGTCATTTACGATGAGATGTCCAAAGTATTTGCGTTGTACCTACCTACGTGGACTACCTGGAAGAGGCAACACACATATACAGGCATATAATCTGTCACGTCGGGCACTAAGACGAGCTGCGAAAAATACTCAGTGTACTTTAAAATTAACATTGGTAAATTAATTCTAGAGACACCGTAGTTATATGTATCCCAAAGAATTTCCGTTGATCCCAGTCTCAGATGTTAAATGCCATTCGACATTATAAAATCAGTCCCTAACTTTAAGCAACGTTCGCCGACCACGAATTACTTCTCCTGTCTACCCAAGAGGCCACAATTGAAAATGTCATTTACGATGAGATATCCAAAGTATTTGCGTTGTACCTAGTGTCAGATCTAAAATCCCATTGGACATTATAAAAGCAATCCTGAACTAGAAACAAAGTTCGTAGACCAACAAACACTTCTCTTGACTACCCAAAGTGCCGAAATCGCGGATTTTTTCGCTGAAATAGGAAGCGGACTACCCTTTAGAGAGCTGTAATGTATGTATCCCAAAGAATTTCCGTTGATCCCAGTCTCAGATGTTAAATGCCATTCGACATTATAGAATCAGTCCCTAACTGGAAGCAAAGATCACCGACCACGAATTACTTCTCTCGACTACCCGAAAAGCCTCAATTGCGAATTTTGATTCTGAAATACTAAGCAGGCAGCCGCTTAATGAGCTGTCAAGTATTCGCGTTGTACCTAGTGTCAGATGTGAAATCCCATTGGACATTATAAAAGCAGTACTGAACTAGAAGCAAAGTTCTTAGACAACCATTTAGCGAGCTGTCATGTACCTGATGCTGGGTAAAGGAATGCAACCGATAGATGTAGAATTTTTGCAGAATTAAAGGAATCTTCAAAAGTTCGTGGACTACCTGGAAGAAGCAACACACATATACAGGCATATAATCTGTCACGTCAGTCACTAAGACAAGCTGCGAAAAATAGTCTGTGTACTTTAATATTAACATTGGTAAATTAATTCTAGATACACCGTAGTTATATGTATCCCAAAGAATTTCCGTTGATTCCAGTCTCAGATGTTAAATGCCATTCGACATCATAAAATCAGTCCCTAACTGGAAGCAAAGTTCGCCGACCACGATTTACTTCTCTCGACTACCCAAAAAGCCTCAATTGCGAATTTTTATTCTGAAATAGTAAGCAGGCAGCCACTTAGCGAGCTGTCATTTACGATGAGATGTCCAAAGTATTTGCGTTGTACCTAGTGTCAGATGTGAAATCCCATTGGACATTATAAAAGCCATCCTGAACTAGAAGCAAAGTTCGTAGACAACCATTTAGCGAGCTTTCATGTACCTGATGCTAGGTAAAGGAATGCAACCGATAGATGTAGAATTTTTGCAGAATTAGAGGAAATCCTCAAAAGTTCCTGGAGTACCTGGAAGAAGCAACACACATATGCAGGCATATAATCTGTCACGTCAGTCACTAAGACAAGCTACGAAAAATAGTCAGTGTACTTTAAAATTAACATTGGTAAATTAATTCTAGAGTCACCGTAGTTATATCAGATGTTAAATGCCATTCGACTTTATAAAATCAGTCCCTAACTGGAAGCAAAGTTCGCCGACCACGAATTACTTCTCTCGACTACCCAAAAAGCCTCAATTGCGAATTTTGATTCTGAAATAGTAAGCAGGCAGCTGCTTAGTGAGCTGTCAAGTATTCGCGTGGTACCTAGTGTCAGATGTGAAATCCCATTGGACATTATAAAAGCAGTACTGAACTAGAAGCAAAGTTCGTAGACAACCATTTAGCGAGCTGTCATGTACCTGATGCTGGGTAAAGAAATGCAACCGGTAGATGTAGAATTTTTACAGAATTAAAGGAAATCCTCAAAAGTTCGTGGACTACCTGGAAGATACAACACACTTATACAGGCATATAATCTGTAACGTCAGTCACTAGGACAAGCTGCGAAAAATAGTCAGTGTACTTTAAAATTAACATTGGTAACTTAATTCTAGAGTCACCGTAGTTATATCAGATGTTAAATGCCATTCGACTTTATAAAATCTCTTCCTAACTGGAAGCAAAGTTCGCCGACCACGAATTACTTCTCTCGACTACCCAAAAAGACTCAATTGCGAATTTTGATTCTGAAATAGTAAGCAGGCAGCCGCTTAGTGAGCTGTCAAGTATTCGCGTGGTACCTAGTGTCGGATGTGAAATCCCATTGGACATTATAAAAGCAGTACTGAACTAGAAGCAAAGTTCGTAGACAACCATTTTGCGAGCTGTCATGTACCTGATGCTGGGTAAAGAAATGCAACCGGTAGATGTAGAATTTTTGCAGAATTAAAGTAAATCCTCAAAAGTTCGTGGACTACCTGGAAGAAGCAACACACATATACAGGCATATAATCTGTCCCGTCAGTCACTAAGACAAGCTGCGAAAAATAGTCAGTGTACTTTAAAATTAACATTGGTAAATTAATTCTAGAGACACCGTAGTTATATGTATCCCAAAGAATTTCCCTTGATCCCAGTCTCAGATGTTAAATGCCATTCGACATTATAAAATCAGTCCCTAACTGGAAGCAACGTTCGCCTACCACGAATTACTTCTCACGTCTACCCAAGAGGCCACAATTGAAAATGTTGATTCTGAAATAGTAAGCAGGCAGCCGCTTAGCCAGCTGTCATTTACGATGAGATATCCAAAGTATTTGCGTTATACCTAGTGTCAGATGTGAAATCTCATTCGACATTATAAAAGCAATCCTGAACTAGAAGCAAAGTTCGTAGATAACCATTTAGCGAGCTTTCATGCACCTGATGCTGGGTAAAGGAATGCAACCGATAGATGTAAAATTTTTGCAGAATTGAAGGAAATCCTCAAAAGTTCGTGTAGTACCTGGAAGAAGCAACACACATATACAGGCATATAATCTGTCCCGTCAGTCACTAAGACAAGCTGCGAAAAATAGTCAGTGTACTTTAAAATTAACATTGGTAAATTAATTCTAGAGTCACCGTAGTTATATCAGATGTCAAATGCCATTCGACATTATAAAATCAGTCCCTAACTGGAAGCAAAGTTCGCCGACCACGAATGACTTCTCTCGACTACCCAAAAGGCCTCAATTGCGAATTTTGATTCTGAAATAGTAAGCAGGCAGCCGCTTAGTGAGCTGTCAAGTATTCGCGTTGTACCTTGTGTCAGATGTGAAATCCCATTGGACATTATAAAAGCAGTACTGAACTAGAAGCAAAGTTCGTAGACAACCATTTAGCGAGCTGTCATGTACCTGATGCTGGGTAAAGGAATGTAACCGGTAGATGTACAATGTTTGCAGAATTAAAGGAAATCCTCAAAAGTTCGTGGACTACCTGTAAGAGGCAACACACATACAGGCATATAATCTGTCACGTCGGGCACAAAGACGAAAAATAGTCAATGTACTTTAAAATGAACATTGGTAAATTAATTCTAGAGACACCGTAGTTATATGTATCCCAAAGAATTTCCGTTGATCCCAGTCTCAGATGTTAAATGCCATTCGACATTATAAAATCAGTCCCTAACTGGAAGCAAAGTTCACCGACCACGAATTACGTCTCTCGACTACCCGAAAAACCTCAATTGCGAATTTTGATTCTGAAATAGTAAGCAGGCAGCCGCTTAGTGAGCTGTCAAGTATTCGCGTTGTACTTAGTGTCAGATGTGTCAGTGTCAGATGAACTAGAAGCAAAGTTCGTCGACCAACAAACACTTCTCTTGACTACCCAAAATGCCGAAATTGCGGATTTTTTCGCTGAAATAGTAAGCCGACAATCCTTTAGCGAGCTGTCATGTACCTGATAGTGGGTAAAGGAATGGAAAAATAGTCAGTGTACTTTAAATTAACATTGGTAAATTAATTCTAGAGATACAGTGTTATCTGTATCCCAAACAATTTCCGTTGATCCCAGTCTCAGATGTTAAATGCCATTCGACATTATAAAATCAGTCCCTAACTGGAAGCAAAGTTCGCCGACCACGAATTACTTCTCTCAAATAGTTAGCAGGCAGCCGCTTAGCGAGCTGTCATTTACGATGAGCTATCCAAAAGAATTTGCGTTATACCTAGTGGCAGATGTGAAATCCCATTGGACATTATAAAAGCAGTCCTGAAGTAGAAGTAAAGTTCGTCGGCCAACAAAGACTTCTTGACTACCCAAAATGCCAAAATAGCGGAGTTTCTCCCTAAAATAGTAAGCCGAAAATCATGTAGCGAGATTTCATGTACCTGATGTTGGGTAAAGGAATGCAACCGATAGATGTAGAATTTTTGCAGAATTAAATGAAATCCTCAAAAGGTCGTGGACTACCTGGAAGAGGCAACACACATATACAGGCATATAATCTGTCACGTCAGTCGCTAAGACAAGCAGCGAAAAATGGTCAGTGTACTTTAAAATTAACATTGGTAAATTAATTCTAGAGACACCGTAGTTATATGTATCCCAAAGACTTTCCGTTGATCCCAGTCTCAGATGTTAAATGCCATTCGACATTATAAAATCAGTCTCTAACTGGAAGAAAAGTTCAACGACCACGAATTACTTCTCTCGACTACCCAAAAAGCCTCAATTGCGAATTTTGATTCTGAAATAGTAAGCAGGCAGCCGCTTAGGGAGCTGTCATTTCCGATGAGATATCCAAAGTATTTGTGTTGTACCTAGTGTCAGATGTGAAATCCCATTGGACATTATAAAAGCAGTCCTAAAATAGAAGCAAAGTTCGTCGACCAACAAACTTTTCTTTTGACTACCCAAAATGCCGAAATCGCGGATGTTTTCGCTGCAATAGTAAGCCGACACACATATACAGGCATATAATATGTCGCATCAGTCACCAAGACGAGCTGCGAAAAATAGTCAGTGTACTTTAAAATGAACATTGGTACATTAACTCTAGAGACACCGTAGTTATATGAATCCCAAAGAATTTCCGTTGACATTACGACGACATTACGACATTATAAAATCAATCCCTAACTGGATGCAACGTTCGCCGACCACGAATTACTTCTCTCGACTACCCAAAAAGCCTCAATTGCGAATTTTGATTCTGAAATAGTAAGCAGGCAGCCGCTTAGCGAGCTGTCATTTACGATGAGATATCCAACGTATTTGCGTTGTACCTAGTGTCAGATGTGAAATCCCATTGGACATTATAAAAGCAATCCTGAACTAGAAGCAACGTTCGTCGACCAACAAACACTTCTCTTGACAACCCACAATGCCGAAATTGCGGATGTTTTCGCTGCAATAGTAAGCCGTCAATCCTTTAGCGAGCTGTCATGTTCCTGATGGTGGGTAAAGGAATGTAACCGGTAGATGTAGAACGTTTGCAGAGTAAAAGGAAATCCTCAAAAGTTCTCGGACTACCTGGAAGAGGCAACACACATATACAGACATATATTCTGTATAGTCAGTGTACTTTAAAATTAACATTGTTAAATTAATTATAGAGACACCATAGTTATATGTATCCCAAAGAATTTCCGTTGATCCCAGTCTCAGATGTTAAATGCCATTCGATATTATAAAATCAGTCCCTTACTGGAAGCAACGTTCGCCGACCACGAATTACTTCTCTCGACTACTTGAAAAGCCTCAATTGCGAATTTTGATTCTGAAATAGTAAGCAGGCAGCCGCTTAGCGTGCTGTCATTTACGATGAGATATCCAAAGTATTCGCGTTGTACCTAGTGTCAGATGTGAAATCCCATTGGACATTATAAAAGCTGTCCTGAACTAGAAGCAAAGTTCGTCGACAACCATTTAGGGAGCTGTCATGAACCTGATGCTGGGTAAAGGAATGCAACCGGTAGATGTAGAATTTTTGCAGAATTAAAGGAAATCCTGAAAAGTTCGTGGACTACCAGGAAGAAGCAACACACATATACAGGCATATAATCTGTCACGTCAGTCACTAAGACAAGCTGCGAAAAATAGTCAGTGTACTTTAAAATGAACATTGGTAAATTAACTCTAGAGACACCGTAGTTATATGTATCCCAAAGAATTTCCGTTGATCCCAGTCTCAGATGTTAAATGCCATTCGATATTATAAAATCAGTCCCTTACTGGAAGCAACGTTCGCCGACCACGAATTACTTCTCTCGACTACCCACAAAGCCTCAATTGCGAATTTTGATTCTGAAATAGTAAGCAGGCAGCCGCTTAGCGTGCTGTCATTTACGATGAGATATCCAAAGTATTCGCGTTGTACCTAGTGTCAGATGTGAAATCCCATTGGACATTATAAAAGCTGTCCTGAACTAGAAGCAAAATTCGTAGACCAACAAACACTTCTCTTGACTACCCAAAATGCCGAAATTGTGGATTTTTTCGCTGAAATAGTAAACCGACAAACCTTTGCGAGCTGTCATGTACCTGATGGTGGGTAAAGGTATGTAACCGGTAGATGTAGAACGTTTGCAGAATAAAAGGAAATCCTCAAAAGTTCGTGGACTACCTGGAAGAGGCAACACACATACAGGCATATAATCTGTCCCGTCAGGCACCAAGACGATCTGCGAAAAATACTCAGTGTACTTTAAAATTAACATTGGTAAATTAACTCTAGAGACACCGTAGTTATATGTATCCCAAAGAATTTCCGTTGATCCCAGTCTCAGATGTTAAATGCCATTCGATATTATAAAATCAGTCCCTTACTGGAAGCAACGTTCGCCGACCACGAATTACTTCTCTCGACTACCCACAAAGCCTCAATTGCGAATTTTGATTCTGAAATAGTAAGCAGGCAGCCGCTTAGCGTGCTGTCATTTACGATGAGATATCCAAAGTATTCGCGTTGTACCTAGTGTCAGATGTGAAATCCCATTGGACATTATAAAAGCTGTCCTGAACTAGAAGCAAAGTTCGTAGACCAACAAACACTTCTCTTGACTACCCAAAATGCCGAAATTGTGGATTTTTTCGCTGAAATAGTAAACCGACAAACCTTTGCGAGCTGTCATGTACCTGATGGTGGGTAAAGGTATGTAACCGGTAGATGTAGAACGTTTGCAGAATAAAAGGAAATCCTCAAAAGTTCGTGGACTACCTGGAAGAGGCAACACACATACAGGCATATAATCTGTCCCGTCAGGCACCAAGACGAGCTGCGAAAAATAGTCAGTGTACTTTAAAATTAACATTGTTAAATTAATTATAGAGACACCGTAGTTATATGTATCCCAAAGAATTTCCGTTGATCCCAGTCTCAGATGTTAAATGCCATTCGACATTATAAAATCAGTCCCTAACTGGAAGCAACGTTCGCCGACCACGAATTACTTCTCTCGACTACCCGAAAAGCCTCAATTGCGAATTTTGATTCTGAAATAGTAAGCAGGCAGCCGCTTAGTGAGCTGTCAAGTATTCGCGTTGTACCTAGTGTCCGACGTGAAGTCCCATTGGACATTATAAAACCAATCCTGAACTAGAAGCAAAGTTCGTCGACAACCATTTAGGGAGCTGTCATGAACTTGATGCTGGGTAAAGGAATGCAACCGGTAGATGTAGAATTTTTGCAGAATTAAAGGAAATCCTGAAAAGTTCGTGGACTACCAGGAAGAAGCAACACACATATACAGGCATATAATCTGTCACGTCAGTCACTAAGACAAGCTGCGAAAAATAGTCAGTGTACTTTAAAATGAACATTGGTAAATTAACTCTAGAGACACCGTAGTTATATGTATCCCAAAGAATTTCCGTTGATCCCAGTCTCAGATGTTAAATGCCATTCGATATTATAAAATCAGTCCCTTACTGGAAGCAACGTTCGCCGACCACGAATTACTTCTCTCGACTACCCACAAAGCCTCAATTGCGAATTTTGATTCTGAAATAGTAAGCAGGCAGCCGCTTAGCGTGCTGTCATTTACGATGAGATATCCAAAGTATTCGCGTTGTACCTAGTGTCAGATGTGAAATCCCATTGGACATTATAAAAGCTGTCCTGAACTAGAAGCAAAGTTCGTAGACCAACAAACACTTCTCTTGACTACCCAAAATGCCGAAATTGTGGATTTTTTCGCTGAAATAGTAAACCGACAAACCTTTGCGAGCTGTCATGTACCTGATGGTGGGTAAAGGTATGAAACCGGTAGATGTAGAACGTTTGCAGAATAAAAGGAAATCCTCAAAAGTTCGTGGACTACCTGGAAGAGGCAACACACATACAGGCATATAATCTGTCCCGTCAGGCACCAAGACGAGCTGCGAAAAATAGTCAGTGTACTTTAAAATTAACATTGTTAAATTAATTATAGAGACACCGTAGTTATATGTATCCCAAAGAATTTCCGTTGATCCCAGTCTCAGATGTTAAATGCCATTCGACATTATAAAATCAGTCCCTAACTGGAAGCAACGTTCGCCGACCACGAATTACTTCTCTCGACTACCCGAAAAGCCTCAATTGCGAATTTTGATTCTGAAATAGTAAGCAGGCAGCCGCTTAGTGAGCTGTCAAGTATTCGCGTTGTACCTAGTGTCCGACGTGAAGTCCCATTGGACATTATAAAACCAATCCTGAACTAGAAGCAAAGTTCGTCGACAACCATTTAGGGAGCTGTCATGAACCTGATGCTGGGTAAAGGAATGCAACCGGTAGATGTAGAATTTTTGCAGAATTAAAGGAAATCCTGAAAAGTTCGTGGACTACCAGGAAGAAGCAACACACATATACAGGCATATAATCTGTCACGTCAGTCACTAAGACAAGCTGCGAAAAATAGTCAGTGTACTTTAAAATGAACATTGGTAAATTAACTCTAGAGACACCGTAGTTATATGTATCCCAAAGAATTTCCGTTGATCCCAGTCTCAGATGTTAAATGCCATTCGATATTATAAAATCAGTCCCTTACTGGAAGCAACGTTCGCCGACCACGAATTACTTCTCTCGACTACCCACAAAGCCTCAATTGCGAATTTTGATTCTGAAATAGTAAGCAGGCAGCCGCTTAGCGTGCTGTCATTTACGATGAGATATCCAAAGTATTCGCGTTGTACCTAGTGTCAGATGTGAAATCCCATTGGACATTATAAAAGCTGTCCTGAACTAGAAGCAAAAGTTCGTAGACCAACAAACACTTCTCTTGACTACCCAAAATGCCGAAATTGTGGATTTTTTCGCTGAAATAGTAAGCCGACAACCCTTTAGCGAGCTGTCATGTACCTGATGGTGGGTAAAGGTATGTAACCGGTAGATGTAGAACGTTTGCAGAATTAAAGGAAATCCTCAAAAGTTCGTGGACTACCTGGAAGAGGCAACACACATACAGGCATATAATCTGTCCCGTCAGGCACCAAGACGATCTGCGAAAAATACTCAGTGTACTTTAAAATTAACATTGGTAAATTAACTCTAGAGACACCGTAGTTATATGTATCCCAAAGAATTTCCGTTGATCCCAGTCTCAGATGTTAAATGCCATTCGATATTATAAAATCAGTCTCTACTGGAAGCAACGTTCGCCGACCACGAATTACTTCTCTCGACTACCCAAAAAGCCTCAATTGCGAATTTTGATTCTGAAATAGTAAGCAGGCAGCCGCTTAGCGTGCTGTCATTTACGATGAGATATCCAAAGTATTCGCGTTGTACCTAGTGTCAGATGTGAAATCCCATTGGACATTATAAAAGCTGTCCTGAACTAGAAGCAAAGTTCGTAGACCAACAAACACTTCTCTTGACTACCCAAAATGCCGAAATTGTGGATTTTTTCGCTGAAATAGTAAACCGACAAACCTTTGCGAGCTGTCATGTACCTGATGGTGGGTAAAGGTATGTAACCGGTAGATGTAGAACGTTTGCAGAATAAAAGGAAATCCTCAAAAGTTCGTGGACTACCTGGAAGAGGCAACACACATACAGGCATATAATCTGTCCCGTCAGGCACCAAGACGAGCTGCGAAAAATAGTCAGTGTACTTTAAAATTAACATTGTTAAATTAATTATAGAGACACCGTAGTTATATGTATCCCAAAGAATTTCCGTTGATCCCAGTCTCAGATGTTAAATGCCATTCGACATTATAAAATCAGTCCCTAACTGGAAGCAACGTTCGCCGACCACGAATTACTTCTCTCGACTACCCGAAAAGCCTCAATTGCGAATTTTGATTCTGAAATAGTAAGCAGGCAGCCGCTTAGTGAGCTGTCAAGTATTCGCGTTGTACCTAGTGTCCGACGTGAAGTCCCATTGGACATTATAAAACCAATCCTGAACTAGAAGCAAAGTTCGTCGACAACCATTTAGGGAGCTGTCATGAACCTGATGCTGGGTAAAGGAATGCAACCGGTAGATGTAGAATTTTTGCAGAATTAAAGGAAATCCTGAAAAGTTCGTGGACTACCTGGAAGAAGCAACACACATATACAGGCATATAATCTGTCACGTCAGTCACTAAGACAAGCTGCGAAAAATAGTCAGTATACTTTAAAATGAACATTGGTAAATTAGCTCTGGAGACACCGTAGTTATATGTATCCCAAAGAATTTCCGTTGATCCCAGTCTCAGATGTTAAATGCCATTCGATATTATAAAATCAGTCCCTTACTGGAGCAACGTTCGCCGACCACGAATTACTTCTCTCGACTACCCAAAAAGCCTCAATTGCGAATTTTGATTCTGAAATAGTAAGCAGGCAGCCGCTTAGGGAGCTGTCATTTACGATGAGATATCCAAAGTATTTGCGTTGTACCTAGTGTCAGATGTGAAATCCCATTGGACATTATAAAAGCAGTCCTAAAATAGAAGCAAAGTTCGTCGACCAACACACTTTTCTTTTGACTACCCAAAATGCCGAAATCGCGGATGTTTTCGCTGCAATAGTAAGCCGACACACATATACAGGCATATAATATGTCGCATCAGTCACCAAGATGAGCTGCGAAAAATACTCAGTGTACTTTAAAATTAACATTGGTAAATTAACTCTAGAGACACCGTAGCTATATGTATCCCAAAGAATTTCCGTTGATCCCAGTCTCAGATGTTAAATGCCATTCGATATTATAAAATCAGTCCCTAACTGGAAGCAACGTTCGCCGACCACGAATTACTTCTCTCGACTACCCACAAAGCCTCAATTGCGAATTTTGATTCTGAAATAGTAAGCAGGCAGCCGCTTAGCGTAGCTGTCATTTACGAAGAGATATCCAAAGTATTCGCGTTGTACCTAGTGTCAGATGTGAAATCCCATTGGACATTATAAAAGCATGTCCTGAACTAGAAGCAAAGTTCGTCGACCAACAAACACTTCTCTTGACTACCCAAAATGCCGAAATTGTGGATTTTTTCGCTGAAATAGTAAGCCGACAACCCTTTAGCGAGCTGTCATGTACCTGATGGTGGGTAAAGGAATGTAACCGGTAGATGTAGAACGTTTGCAGAATAAAGGAAATCCTCAAAAGTTCGTGGACTACCTGGAAGAGGCAACACACATACAGGCATATAATCTGTCCCGTCAGGCACCAAGACGAGCTGCGAAAAATACTCAGTGTACTTTAAAATTAACATTGGTAAATTAATTCTAGAGACACCGTAGTTATATGTATCCCAAAGAATTTCCGTTGATCCCAGTCTCAGATGTTAAATGCCATTCGATATTATAAAATCAGTCTCTAACTGGAAGCAAAGTTCAACGACCACGAATTACTTCTCTCGACTACCCAAAAAGCCTCAATTGCGAATTTTGATTCTGAAATAGTAAGCAGGCAGCCGCTTAGGGAGCTGTCATTTACGATGAGATATCCAAAGTATTTGCGTTGTACCTAGTGTCAGATGTGAAATCCCATTGGACATTATAAAAGCAGTCCTAAAATAGAAGCAAAGTTCGTCGACCAACAAACACTTCTTTTGACTACCCAAAATGCCGAAATTGCGGATGTTTTCGCTGCAATAGTAAGCCGACACACATATACAGGCATATAATATGTCGCATCAGTCACCAAGATGAGCTGCGAAAAATACTCAGTGTACTTTAAAATTAACATTGGTAAATTAACTCTAGAGACACCGTAGTTATATGTATCCCAAAGAATTTCCGTTGATCCCAGTCTCAGATGTTAAATGCCATTCGATATTATAAAATCAGTCCCTTACTGGAAGCAACGTTCGCCGACCACGAATTACTTCTCTCGACTACCCACAAAGCCTCAATTGCGAATTTTGATTCTGAAATAGTAAGCAGGCAGCCGCTTAGCGTGCTGTCATTTACGATGAGATATCCAAAGTATTCGCGTTGTACCTAGTGTCAGATGTGAAATCCCATTGGACATTATAAAAGCTGTAATGAACTAGAAGCAAAGTTCGTAGACCAACAAACACTTCTCTTGACTACCCAAAATGCCGAAATTGTGGATTTTTTCGCTGAAATAGTAAACCGACAAACCTTTGCGAGCTGTCATGTACCTGATGGTGGGTAAAGGTATGTAACCGGTAGATGTAGAACGTTTGCAGAATAAAAGGAAATCCTCAAAAGTTCGTGGACTACCTGGAAGAGGCAACACACATACAGGCATATAATCTGTCCCGTCAGGCACCAAGACGAGCTGCGAAAAATAGTCAGTGTACTTTAAAATTAACATTGTTAAATTAATTATAGAGACACCGTAGTTATATGTATCCCAAAGAATTTCCGTTGATCCCAGTCTCAGATGTTAAATGCCATTCGACATTATAAAATCAGTCCCTAACTGGAAGCAACGTTAGCCGACCACGAATTACTTCTCTCGACTACTCGAAAAGCCTCAATTGCGAATTTTGATTCTGAAATAGTAAGCAGGCAGCCGCTTAGTGAGCTGTCAAGTATTCGCGTTGTACCTAGTGTCCGACGTGAAGTCCCATTGGACATTATAAAAGCAGTCCTGAACTAGAAGCAAAGTTCGTCGACAACCATTTAGGGAGCTGTCATGAACCTGATGCTGGGTAAAGGAATGCAACCGGTAGATGTAGAATTTTTGCAGAATTAAAGGAAATCCTGAAAAGTTCGTGGACTACCTGGAAGAAGCAACACACATATACAGGCATATAATCTGTCACGTCAGTCACTAAGACAAGCTGCGAAAAATAGTCAGTGTACTTTAAAATGAACATTGGTAAATTAACTCTAGAGACACCGTAGTTATATGTATCCCAAAGAATTTCCGTTGATCCCAGTCTCAGATGTTAAATGCCATTCGATATTATAAAATCAGTCCCTTACTGGAAGCAACGTTCGCCGACCACGAATTACTTCTCTCGACTACCCACAAAGCCTCAATTGCGAATTTTGATTCTGAAATAGTAAGCAGGCAGCCGCTTAGCGTGCTGTCATTTACGATGAGATATCCAAAGTATTCGCGTTGTACCTAGTGTCAGATGTGAAATCCCATTGGACATTATAAAAGCTGTCCTGAACTAGAAGCAAAGTTCGTAGACCAACAAACACTTCTCTTGACTACCCAAAATGCCGAAATTGTGGATTTTTTCGCTGAAATAGTAAACCGACAAACCTTTGCGAGCTGTCATGTACCTGATGGTGGGTAAAGGTATGTAACCGGTAGATGTAGAACGTTTGCAGAACAAAAGGAAATCCTCAAAAGTTCGTGGACTACCTGAAAGAGGCAACACACATACAGGCATATAATCTGTCCCGTCAGGCACCAAGACGAGCTGCGAAAAATAGTCAGTGTACTTTAAAATTAACATTGCTAAATGAATTATAGAGACACCATAGTTATATGTATCCCAAAGAATTTCCGTTGATCCCAGTCTCAGATGTTAAATGCCATTCGACATTATAAAATCAGTCCCTAACTGGAAGCAACGTTCGCCGACCACGAATTACTTCTCTCGACTACCCGAAAAGCCTCAATTGCGAATTTTGATTCTGAAATAGTAAGCAGGCAGCCGCTTAGTGAGCTGTCAATTATTCGCGTTGTACCTAGTGTCCGACGTGAAGTCCCATTGGACATTATAAAAGCAATCCTGAACTAGAAGCAAAGTTCGTCGACAACCATGTAGGGAGCTGTCATGAACCTGATGCTGGGTAAAGGAATGCAACCGGTAGATGTAGAATTTTTGCAGAATTAAAGGAAATCCTGAAAAGTTCGTGGACTACCTGGAAGAAGCAACACACATATACAGGCATATAATCTGTCACGTCAGTCACTAAGACAAGCTGCGAAAAATAGTCAGTGTACTTTAAAATGAACATTGGTAAATTAACTCTAGAGACACCGTAGTTATATGTATCCCAAAGAATTTCCGTTGATCCCAGTCTCAGATGTTGAATGCCATTCGATATTATAAAATCAGTCCCTTACTGGAAGCAACGTTCGCCGACCACGAATTACTTCTCTCGACTACCCACAAAGCCTCAATTGCGAATTTTGATTCTGAAATAGTAAGCAGGCAGCCGCTTAGCGTGCTGTCATTTACGATGAGATATCCAAAGTATTCGCGTTGTACCTAGTGTCAGATGTGAAATCCCATTGGACATTATAAAAGCAGTCCTAAAATAGAAGCAAAGTTCGTCGACCAACAAACACTTCTCTTGACTACCCACAATGCCGAAATTGCGGATGTTTTCGCTGCAATAGTAAGCCGACAATCCTTTAGCGAGCTGTCATGTACCTGATGGTGGGTAATGGTATGTAACCGGTAGATGTAGAACGTTTGCAGAATAAAAGGAAATCCTCATAAGTTCGTGGACTACCTGGAAGAGGCAACACACATATACAGGCATATAATCTGTCACGTCAGGCACCAAGACGAGCTGCGAAAAATACTCAGTGTACTTTAAAATTAACATTGGTAAATTAATTCTAGAGACACCGTAGTTATATGTATCCCAAAGAATTTCCGTTGATCCCAGTCTCAGATGTTAAATGCCATTCGATATTATAAAATCAGTCTCTAACTGGAAGCAAAGTTCGCCGACCACGAATTACTTCTCTCGACTACCCAAAAAGCCTCAATTGCGAATTTTGATTCTGAAATGGTAAGCAGGCAGCCGCTTAGCGAGCTGTCATTTACGATGAGATATCCAACGTATTTGCGTTGTACCTAGTGTCAGATGTGAAATCCCATTGGACATTATAAAAGCAATCCTGAACTAGAAGCAAAGTTCGTCGACCAACAAACACTTCTCTTGACTACCCACAATGCCGAAATTGCGGATGTTTTCGCTGCAATAGTAAGCCGACAATCCTTTAGCGAGCTGTCATGTACCTGATGGTGGGTAATGGTATGTAACCGGTAGATGTAGAACGTTTGCAGAATAAAAGGAAATCCTCATAAGTTCGTGGACTACCTGGAAGAGGCAACACACATATACAGGCATATAATCTGTCACGTCAGGCACCAAGACGAGCTGCGAAAAATACTCAGTGTACTTTAAAATTAACATTGGTAAATTAATTCTAGAGACACCGTAGTTATATGCATCCCAAAGAATTTCCGTTGATCCCAGTCTCAGATGTTAAATGCCATTCGATATTATAAAATCAGTCTCTAACTGGAAGCAAAGTTCAGCGACCACGAATTACTTCTCTCGACTACCCAAAAAGCCTCAATTGCGAATTTTGATTCTGAAATAGTAAGCAGGCAGCCGCTTAGGGAGCTGTCATTTACGATGAGATATCCAAAGTATTTGCGTTGTACCTAGTGTCAGATGTGAAATCCCATTGGACATTATAAAAGCAGTCCTAAAATAGAAGCAAAGTTCGTCGACCAACAAACTTTTCTTTTGACTACCCAAAATGCCGAAATTGTGGATTTTTTCGCTGATATAGTAAGCCGACAACCCTTTAGCGAGCTGTCATGTACCTGATGCTGTGTAAAGGAATGCAACCGGTAGATGTAGAATTTTTGCAGAATTAAAGGAAATCCTCAAAAGTTCGTGGACTACCTGGAAGAAGCAATACACATATATAGGCATATAATCTGTCACGTCAGTCACTAAGGCAAGCTGCGAAAAATAGTCAGTGTACTTTAAAATGGACATTGGTAAATTAACTCTAGAGACACCGTAGTTATATGTATACCAAAGAATTTCCGTTGATCCCAGTCTCAGATGTTAAATGCCATTCGACATTATAAAATCAGTCCCTAACTGGAAGCAACGTTCGCCGACCACGAATTACTTCTCTCGACTACCCAAAAAGCCTCAATTGCGAATTTTGATTCTGAAATAGTAAGCAGGCAGCCGCTTAGCGAGCTGTCATTTACGATGAGATATCCAACGTATTTGCGTTGTACCTAGTGTCAGATGTGAAATCCCATTGGACATTATAAAGCAATCCTTGAACTAGAAGCAAAGTTCGTCGACCAACAAACACTTCTCTTGACTACCCACAATGCCGAAATTGCGGATGTTTTCGCTGCAATAGTAAGCCGACAATCCTTTAGCGAGCTGTCATGTACCTGATGGTGGGTAAAGGAATGTAACCGGTAGATGTAGAACGTTTGCAGAGTAAAAGGAAATCCTCAAAAGTTCTCGGACTACCTGGAAGAGGCAACACACATATACAGGCATATATTCTGTATAGTCAGTGTACTTTAA
>NW_022045797.1:0-49718 GCF_003285905.1 Drosophila hydei
TTTGAGAACTTTTGAGGATTTCTTTTAATTCTGTAAATATTTTACATCTACCGGTTTCATTGCTTTACCCAGCATCAGGTACATGACAGCTCACTAGTCTAAATATCTCTCGAAGATTGTGCTAGTGCCTGACCAGATGGGTTTTATGCCTGTATATGATTGTTGCCTCTTCAAGGTAGTTTGAAAACTTTTGAGGATTTCTTTTAATTCTGTAAATATTTTACATCTACCGGTTTCATTGCTTTACCCAGCATCAGGTACATGACAGCTCCCCAGCCTGAATATCTCTCGAAGATTGTCCAAGTGCCTGAACGGATGGGTTTTAGGCCTGTATATGAAAAAATTCTACATCTACCGGTTGCATTGCTTTACCCAGCATTAGGTACATGACAGCTCGCTAATCGGCTGCCGGCTTACTATTTCAGCATCAAAATCACCAATTTCGCTTTTTGGGCAGTCGGGAGAAGTGTTTCTTGTACGGCGAACTTTACTTTTAATTCAGGACTGCATTTCTAATATCGAATGGCAGTTCACATCTGACATCTGGCACAAAAATCAACGGAAATTCTTTGGGAAACGGGGTTTGTAGAATTCACTTGCCAATGCGAATTTTAAGTTTTCTGAATATCCCTCGGAGTTTGTCTTAGTGCCTGACCGGATGGGTAATATGCCGGTATATGTATGTTGCCTCTCCCAGGTACTCCGAGAACATTTGAGGATTTCCTTTAATTCTGCAATAATTCTACATCTACCTGTTGTATTCCTTTCCCAGCATCTGGTACATGACAGCTCGCTAAGCGGCTGACGGCTTACTATTTCAGCATCAAAATCACCAATTTCTCATTTTGGGCAGTCGGGAGAAGCGCTTCATGTTCAGCGAACTTAGCTTTTAGTTCAGGACTGCATTTATAATGTCGATTGGCATTTCATATCTGACACAAGGATCAACGGAAATTCTTTGGGAAACGGGGCCTGTAGAATTAATTAGCCAATGCTAATTTTAACATTTTCTGAATATTCCTTGCAGTTTGTCTTAGTGCCTGACCGGATGGGTGATATGCCTATATATGTATGTTGCCTCTTCCAGATATTCCGAGAACATTTGGGTATTTCCTTTAATTCTGCAATTATTCTACATCTACCTATTGCATTCCTTTCCCAGCATCTGGTACATGACAGCTTAACTTTTAGTTCAGGACTGCATTTATAATGCCGAATGGCATTTCATATCTGACACAAGGATCAACGGAAATTCTTTGGGAAACGGGGCCTGTAAAATTAATTAGCCACTGCTAATTTGAACATTTTCTGAATATCCATTGCAGTTTGTCTTAGTGCCTGACCGGATGGGTGATATGCCTGTATATGTATGTTGCCTCTTCCAGGTATTCCGAGAACATTTGGGTATTTCCTTTAATTCTGCAATTATTCTACATCTACCTGTTGCATTCCTTTCCCAGCATCTGGTACATAACAGCTGGCTAAACGGTTGCCGGCTTACTATTTCGGCAACTAAATCCGCAATTTCGGCATTTTGGGCAGTCGGCAGAAGTGCTTCATGTTCAGCGAACTTTGCTTTTAGTTCAGGACATTTGACATCTAACACAAGGATCAACAAAAATTCTTTGGGATACCGGGACTGCAGAATTAATTTGCCAATGCTAAATTTAAAATTTTTCGTTTTTAGGGCAGTTAGGAGAAATTCTTTGGGAAACGGGGTGTGTCGCCATTGCTAATTTTAAAGTTTTCTGAATATCCCTCGCAGTTTGTCCTAGTGCCTGAACAGATGGGTGATATGGCTGTATATGATTGTTGCCTCTTCAAGGTAGTCCGAGAACTTTTGAGGATTTCCTTTAATTTTGAAAAAATTCTACATCTACCGGTTGTATTGCTTTCCGCAGCATCAGGTAAATGACAGCTCGCTAAGCGACTGACGGCATACTATTTCAGCATCAAAATCACCAATTTCGCTTTTTGGGCAGTTGGGAGAATTGTTTCTTATTCGGCGAACTTTACTTTTAGTTCAGGACTGCTTTTATAATGTCGAATGGCATTTCAAATTTGACACACCAGGATGAAGGAAAATTCTTTGGGATACGGAACTTGTAGAATTAATTTGCTAATGCTAATTTTTAAATTTTCTGAATATCCCTCGCAGTTTAGTTTAGGACTGCTTTTATAATGTCGAATGGCATTTCACATCTGACACAAGGATCAACGGAAATTCTTTGGGAAACGGGGTGTGTAGAATTCATTTGCCAATGCTAATTTTGAAGTATTCTGAATGTCTCTCGAAGGTTGTCCTAGTGCCTGACCGGATGGGTGATATGCCAGTATATGTTTGTTGCCTCTTCAAGGTAGTCCGAGAACTTTTGAGGATTTCATTTAATTCTGTAAATATTTTACATCTACCGGTTTCATTGCTTTACCCAGCATCAGATAAATGACAGCTCGCTTAGCGGCTGACGGCTTACTATTTCAGCATAAAAATCATCAATTTCGCATTTTGGGCAGTCGGGAGAAGTATTTCTTGTGCGGCGATCTTTAGTTTTAGTTCAGGACTGCTTTTATAATGTCGAATGGCATTTTACATCTGACACAAGAATCAACGGAAATTCTTTGGGAAACGGGGTGTGTAGAATTCATTTGCCAATGCTAATTTTAAAGTATTCTGAATATCTCTCGTAGATTGTCCTAGTGCCTGACCGGATGGGTGATATGCCTGTATATGATTGTTGTCTCTTCGAGGTAGTTTGAAAACTTTTGAGGATTTCTTTTAATTCTGTAAATATTTTACATCTACCGGTTTCATTGCCTTACCCAGCATTAGGTACATGACAGCTCTCTAGCCTGAATATCTCTCGAAGATTGTCCTAGTGCCTGAACGGATGGGTTGTAGGCCTGTATATGAAAAAATTCTACATCTACCGGTTGCATTGCTTTACCCAGCATTAGGTACATGACAGCTCGCTAATCGGCTGCCGGCTTACTATATCAGCATCAAAATCACCAATTTCGCTTTTTGGGCAGTCGGGAGAAGTGTTTCTTGTACGGCGAACTTTACTTTTAGTTCAGGACTGCATTTATATTGTTGAATGGCATTTCACATTTGACGCACAAGGATCAACGAAAATTCTTTGGGATACTGAACCTGTAGAATTAATTTGCCAATGCTATTTTTAAAATTTTCTGAATATCCCTCGCAGTTTGTCCTAGTGCCTGAACAGATGGGTGATATGGCTGTATATGATTGTTGCCTCTTCAAGGTAGTCCGAGAACTTTTGAGGATTTCCTTTAATTTTGAAAAAATTCTACATCTACCTGTTGCATTCCTTTCCCAGCATCTGGTACATAACAGCTGGCTAAACGGTTGCCGGCTTACTATTTCGGCAACTAAATCCGCAATTTCGGCATTTTGGGCAGTCGGCAGAGTTGCTTCATGTTCAGCGAACTTTGCTTTTAGTTCAGGACATTTGACATCTAACACAAGGATCAACGAAAATTCTTTGTTGTTGGGAGAATTGTTGGGAGAATTGTTTCTTATTCGGCGAACTTTACTTTTAGTTCAGGACTGCTTTTATAATGTCGAATGGCATTTCAAATTTGACACACCAGGATGAAGGAAAATTCTTTGGGATACGGAACTTGTAGAATTAATTTGCTAATGCTAATTTTTAAATTTTCTGAATATCCCTCGCAGTTTAGTTTAGGACTGCTTTTATAATGTCGAATGGCATTTCACATCTGACACAAGGATCAACGGAAATTCTTTGGGAAACGGGGTGTGTAGAATTCATTTGCCAATGCTAATTTTGAAGTATTCTGAATGTCTCTCGAAGGTTGTCCTAGTGCCTGACCGGATGGGTGATATGCCAGTATATGTTTGTTGCCTCTTCAAGGTAGTCCGAGAACTTTTGAGGATTTCATTTAATTTTGCAAAAATTCTACATCTACCGGTTGCATTGCTTTACCCAGCATCAGATAAATGACAGCTCGCTTAGCGGCTGACGGCTTACTATTTCAGCATAAAAATCATCAATTTCGCATTTTGGGCAGTCGGGAGAAGTATTTCTTGTGCAACGATCTTTAGTTTTAGTTCAGGACTGCTTTTATAATGTCGAATGGCATTTTACATCTGACACAAGAATCAACGGAAATTCTTTGGGAAACGGGGTGTGTAGAATTCATTTGCCAATGCTAATTTTAAAGTATTCTGAATATCTCTCGAAGATTGTCCTAGTGCCTGACCGGATGGGTGATATGCCTGTATATGATTGTTGTCTCTTCGAGGTAGTTTGAAAACTTTTGAGGATTTCTTTTAATTCTGTAAATATTTTACATCTACCGGTTTCATTGCCTTACCCAGCATTAGGTACATGACAGCTCTCTAGCCTGAATATCTCTCGAAGATTGTCCTAGTGCCTGAACGGATGGGTTGTAGGCCTGTATATGAAAAAATTCTACATCTACCGGTTGCATTGCTTTACCCAGCATTAGGTACATGACAGCTCGCTAATCGGCTGCCGGCTTACTATATCAGCATCAAAATCACCAATTTCGCTTTTTGGGCAGTCGGGAGAAGTGTTTCTTGTACGGCGAACTTTACTTTTAGTTCAGGACTGCTTTTATATTGTTGAATGGCATTTCACATTTGACGCACAAGGATCAACGAAAATTCTTTGGGATACTGAACCTGTAGAATTAATTTGCCAATGCTATTTTTAAAATTTTCTGAATATCCCTCGCAGTTTGTCCTAGTGCCTGACCGGATGGGTTATATGCCTGAATATGATTGTTGCCTCTTCAAAGTAGTCCGAGAACTCTTGAGGACTTCCTTCAATTTAACAAAAATTCTACATCTACCGGTTGCATTGCTTTACGCAGCATCAGGTAAATGACAGCTCGCTAAGCGACTGACGGCTTACTATTTCAGCATCAAAATCACCAATTTCTCATCTTGGGCAGTCGGGAGAAGCGCTTCATGTTCAGCGAACTTAGCTTTTAGTTCAGGACTGCATTTATAAGGTCGATTGGCATTTCATATCTGACACAAGGATCAACGGAAATTCTTTGGGAAACGGGGCCTGTAGAATTAATTAGCCAATGCTAATTTTAACATTTTCTGAATATCCCTTGCAGTTTGTCTTAGTGCCTGACCGGATGGGTGATATGCCTATATATGTATGTTGCCTCTTCCAGATATTCCGAGAGCATTTGGGTATTTCCTTTAATTCTGCAATTATTCTACATCTACCTATTGCATTCCTTTCCCAGCATCTGGTACATGACAGCTTAACTTTTAGTTCAGGACTGCATTTATAATGCCGAATGGCATTTCATATCTGACACAAGGATCAAGGGAAATTCTTTGGGAAACGGGGCCTGTAAAATTAATTAGCCACTGCTAATTTGAACATTTTCTGAATATCCTTTGCAGTTTGTCTTAGTGCCTGACCGGATGGGTGATATGCCTGTATATGTATGTTGCCTCTTCCAGGTATTCCGAGAACATTTGGGTATTTCCTTTAATTCTGCAATTATTCTACATCTACCTGTTGCATTCCTTTCCCAGCATCTGGTACATAACAGCTGGCTAAACGGTTGCCGGCTTACTATTTCGGCAACTAAATCCGCAATTTCGGCATTTTGGGCAGTCGGCAGAAGTGCTTCATGTTCAGCGAACTTTGCTTTTAGTTCAGGACATTTGACATCTAACACAAGGATCAACGAAAATTCTTTGGGATACCGGGCCTGTAGAATTAATTTGCCAATGCTAAATTTAAAATTTTTCGTTTTTTGGGCAGTTGGGAGAAATTCTTTGGGAAACGGGGTGTGTCGCCATTGCTAATTTTAAAGTTTTCTGAATATCCCTCGCAGTTTGTCCTAGTGCCTGAACAGATGGGTGATATGGCTGTATATGATTGTTGCCTCTTCAAGGTAGTCCGAGAACTTTTGAGGATTTCCTTTAATTTTGAAAAAATTCTACATCTACCGGTTGCATTGCTTTCCGCAGCATCAGGTAAATGACAGCTCGCTAAGCGACTGACGGCATACTATTTCAGCATCAAAATCACCAATTTCGCTTTTTGGGCAGTTGGGAGAATTGTTTCTTATTCGGCGAACTTTACTTTTAGTTCAGGACTGCTTTTATAATGTCGAATGGCATTTCAAATTTGACACACCAGGATGAAGGAAAATTCTTTGGGATACGGAACTTGTAGAATTAATTTGCTAATGCTAATTTTTAAATTTTCTGAATATCCCTCGCAGTTTAGTTTAGGACTGCTTTTATAATGTCGAATGGCATTTCAGATCTGACACAAGGATCAACGGAAATTCTTTGGGAAACGGGGTGTGTAGAATTCATTTGCCAATGCTAATTTTGAAGTATTCTGAATGTCTCTCGAAGGTTGTCCTAGTGCCTGACCGGATGGGTTATATGCCTGAATATGATTGTTGCCTCTTCAAAGTAGTCCGAGAACTCTTGAGGACTTCCTTCAATTTAACAAAAATTCTACATCTACCGGTTGCATTGCATTACGCATCATCAGGTAAATGACAGCTCGCTAAGCGACTGACGGCATACTATTTCAGCATCAAAATCACCAATTTCGCTTTTTGGGCAGTTGGGAGAAGTGTTTCTTATTCGGCGAACTTTACTTTTAGTTCACGACTGCTTTTATAATGTCGAATGGCATTTTACATCTGACACAAGAATCAACGGAAATTCTTTGGGAAACGGGGTGTGTAGAATTCATTTGCCAATGCTAATTTTATAGTATTCTGAATATCTCTCGAAGATTGTCCTAGTGCCTGACCGGATGGGTGATATGCCTTTATATGATTGTTGCCTCTTCGAGGTAGTTTGAGAACTTTTGAGGATTTCCTTTAATTAAACAAAAATTCTACATCTACCGGTTGCACTGCTTTACGCAGCATCAGGTAAATGACAGCTCGCTAAGCGACTGACGGCATACTATTTCAGCATCAAAATCACCAATTTCGCTTTTTGGGCAGTTGGGAGAAGTGTTTCTTATTCGCGAACTTTACTTTTAGTTCAGGACTGCTTTTATAATGTCGAATGGCATTTCAAATTTGACACACCAGGATGAAGGAAAATTCTTTGGGATACGGAACTTGGAGAATTAATTTGCTAATGCTAATTTTTAAATTTTCCGAATATCCCTCGCAGTTTAGTTAAGGACTGCTTTTATAATGTCGAATGGCATTTCACATCTGGCGCGTCAGCCGAATGCGCATGCAAGGCCAGTAACGAGGGTTACTTGTAAACCTATATGTATGTTGCCTCTTCCAGGTATTCCGAGAACATTTGGGGATTTCCTTTAATTCTGCAATTATTCTACATCTACCTGTTGCATTCCTTTCCCAGAATCGGTTACATGACAGCTGGCTAAACGGTTGCCGGCTTACTATTTCAGCATCAAAATCAGCAATTTTGCTTTTTGTGTAGTCGGGAGAAGTGCTTCATGTTCGGCGAACTTTGTTTCTAGTTCAGGACGGCTTTTATAATATCAAATGGAATTTCACATCTGACACACAAGGATCAACGGAAATTCTTTGGGAAACGGGGTGTGTAGCCAATGCTAATCTTAAAGTTTTCTGAATATCTCTCGAAGATTGTCTTTTTGCCTGACCGGATGGGTGATATGCCTCTATATGATTGTTGCCTCTTCAAAGTAGTCCGAGAACTTTTGAGGATTTCCTTTAATTTTGCAAAAAATTCTACATCTACCGGTTGCATTGCTTTACCCAGCATCAGAGAAATGACAGCTCGCTAAGCGACTGACTGCATACTATTTCAGCATCAAAATCACCAATTTCGCTTTTTGGGCAGTCGGGAGAAGTGTTTCTTGTACGGCGAACTTTACTTTTAGTTCAGGACTGCTTTTATATTGTTGAATGGCATTTCACATTTGACACACAAGGATCAACGAAAATTCTTTGGGATACTGAACCTGTAGAATTAATTTGCCAATGCTAATTTTAAAATTTTCTGAATATCCCTCGCAGTTTGTCCTAGTGCCTGACCGGATGGGTTGTATGCCTGAATATGATTGTTGCCTCTTCAAGGTACTCCGAGAACTCTTGAGGACTTCCTTTAATTTTGCAAAAATTCTACATCTACCGGTTGCATTGCTTTACCCAGCATCAGATAAATGACAGCTCGCTAAGCGACTGACGGCATACTATTTCAGCATCAAAATCACCAATTTCGCTTTTTGGGCAGTCGGGAGAAGTGTTTCTTGTACGGCGAACTTTACTTTTAGTTCAGGACTGCTTTTATATTGTTGAATGGCATTTCACATTTGACGCACAAGGATCAACGAAAATTCTTTGGGATACTGAACCTGTAGAATTAATTTGCCAATGCTATTTTTAAAATTTTCTGAATATCCCTCGCAGTTTGTCCTAATGCCTGACCGGATGGGTTATATGCCTGAATATGATTGTTGCCTGTTCAAAGTAGTCCGAGAGCTCTTGAGGACTTCCTTCAATTTAACAAAAATTCTACATCTACCGGTTGCATTGCTTTACGCAGCATCAGGTAAATGACAGCTCGCTAAGCGACTGACGGCATACTATTTCAGCATCAAAATCACCAATTTCGCTTTTTGGGCAGTCGGGAGAAGTGTTTCTTGTACGGCGAACTTTACTTTTAGTTCAGGACTGCTTTTATATTGTTGAATGGCATTTCACATTTGACACACAAGGATCAACGGAAATTCTTTGGGAAACGGGACCTGTAGAATTAATTAGCCAATGCTAATTTTAACATTTTCTGAATATCCCTTGCAGTTTGTCTTAGTGCCTGACCGGATGGGTGATATGCCGAGAACATTTGGGTATTTCCTTTAATTCTGCAATTATTCTACATCTACCTGTTGCATTCCTTTCCCAGCATCTGGTACATGACAGCACGCTAAGCGGCTGACGGCTTACTATTTCAGCATCAAAATCATCAATTTCTCATTTTGGGCAGTCGGGAGAAGCGCTTCATGTTCAGCGAACTTAGCTTTTAGTTCAGGACTGCATTTATAATGCAGAATGGCATTACATATCTGACACAAGGATCAACGGAAATTCTTTGGGAAACGGGGCCTGTAGAATTAATTAGCCAATGCTAATTTTAACATTTTCTGAATATCCCTTGCAGTTTGTCTTAGTGCCTGACCGGATGGGTGATATGCCTATATATGTATGTTGCCTCTTCCAGATATTCCGAGAACATTTGGGTATTTCCTTTAATTCTGCAATTATTCTACATCTACCTATTGCATTCCTTTCCCAGCATCTGGTACATGACAGCTTAACTTTTAGTTCAGGACTGCATTTATAATGCCGAATGGCATTTCATATCTGACACAAGGATCAATGGAAATTCTTTGGGAAACGGAACCTGTAAAATTAATTAGCCACTGCTAATTTTAACATTTTCAGAATATTCCTTGCAGTTTGTCTTAGTGCCTGACCGGATGGGTGATATGCCTGTATATGTATGTTGCCTCTTCCAGGTATTCCGAGAACATTTGGGTATTTGCTTTAATTCTGCAATTATTCTACATCTACCTGTTGCATTCCTTTCCCAGCATCTGGTACATAACAGCTGGCTAAACGGTTGCCGGCTTACTATTTCGGCAACTAAATCCGCAATTTCGGCATTTTGGGCAGTCGGCAGAAGTGCTTCATGTTCAGCGAACTTTGCTTTTAGTTCAGGACATTTGACATCTAACACAAGGATCAACGAAAATTCTTTGGGATACCGGGCCTGTAGAATTAATTTGCCAATGCTAAATTTAAAATTTTTCGTTTTTTGGGCACTTGGGAGAAATTCTTTGGGAAACGGGGTGTGTCGCCATTGCTAATTTTAAAGTTTTCTGAATATCCCTCGCAGTTTGTCCTAGTGCCTGAACAGATGGGTGATATGGCTGTATATGATTGTTGCCTCTTCAAGGTAGTCCGAGAACTTTTGAGGATTTCCTTTAATTTTGAAAAAATTCTACATGTACCGGTTGCATTGCTTTCCGCAGTATCAGGTAAATGACAGCTCGCTAAGCGACTGACGGCATACTATTTCAGCATCAAAATCACCAATTTCGCTTTTTGGGCAGTTGGGAGAATTGTTTCTTATTCGGCGAACTTTACTTTTAGTTCAGGACTGCTTTTATAATGTCGAATGGCATTTCAAATTTGACACACCAGGATGAAGGAAAATTCTTTGGGATACGGAACTTGTAGAATTAATTTGCTAATGCTAATTTTTAAATTTTCTGAATATCCCTCGCAGTTTAGTTTAGGACTGCTTTTATAATGTCGAATGGCATTTCACATCTGACACAAGGATCAACGGAAATTCTTTGGGAAACGGGGTGTGTAGAATTCATTTGCCAATGCTAATTTTGAAGTATTCTGAATGTCTCTCGAAGGTTGTCCTAGTGCCTGACCGGATGGGTGATATGCCAGTATATGTTTGTTGCCTCTTCAAGGTAGTCCGAGAACTTTTGAGGATTTCATTTAATTTTGCAAAAATTCTACATCTACCGGTTGCATTGCTTTACCCAGCATCAGATAAATGACAGCTCGCTTAGCGGCTGACGGCTTACTATTTCAGCATAAAAATCATCAATTTCGCATTTTGGGCAGTCGGGAGAAGTATTTCTTGTGCGGCGATCTTTAGTTTTAGTTCAGGACTGCTTTTATAATGTCGAATGGCATTTTACATCTGACACAAGAATCAACGGAAATTCTTTGGGAAACGGGGTGTGTAGAATTCATTTGCCAATGCTAATTTTAAAGTATTCTGAATATCTCTCGAAGATTGTCCTAGTGCCTGACCGGATGGGTGATATGCCTGTATATGATTGTTGCCTCTTCGAGGTAGTTTGAAAACTTTTGAGGATTTCTTTTAATTCTGTAAATATTTTACATCTACCGGTTTCATTGCCTTACCCAGCATCAGGTACATGACAGCTCTCTAGCCTGAATATCTCTCGAAGATTGTCCTAGTGCCTGAACGGATGGGTTGTAGGCCTGTATATGAAAAAATTCTACATCTACCGGTTGCATTGCTTTACCCAGCATTAGGTACATGACAGCTCGCTAATCGGCTGCCGGCTTACTATATCAGCATCAAAATCACCAATTTCGCTTTTTGGGCAGTCGGGAGAAGTGTTTCTTGTACGGCGAACTTTACTTTTAGTTCAGGACTGCTTTTATATTGTTGAATGGTATTTCACATTTGACGCACAAGGATCAACGAAAATTCTTTGGGATACTGAACCTGTAGAATTAATTTGCCAATGCTATTTTTAAAATTTTCTGAATATCCCTCGCAGTTTGTCCTAATGCCTGACCGGATGGGTTATATGCCTGAATATGATTGTTGCCTGTTCAAAGTAGTCCGAGAACTCTTGAGGACTTCCTTCAATTTAACAAAAATTCTACATCTACCGGTTGCATTGCTTTACGCAGCATCAGGTAAATGACAGCTCGCTAAGCGACTGACGGCATACTATTTCAGCATCAAAATCACCAATTTCGCTTTTTGGGCAGTTGGGAGAAGTGTTTCTTATTCGGCGAACTTTACTTTTAGTTCACGACTGCTTTTATAATGTCGAATGGCATTTTACATCTGACACAAGAATCAACGGAAATTCTTTGGGAAACGGGGTGTGTAGAATTCATTTGCCAATGCTAATTTTATAGTATTCTGAATATCTCTCGAAGATTGTCCTAGTGCCTGACCGGATGGGTGATATGCCTGTATATGATTGTTGCCTCTTCAAGGTAGTTTGAAAACTTTTGAGGATTTCCTTTAATTAAACAAAAATTCTACATCTACCGGTTGCACTGCTTTACGCAGCATCAGGTAAATGACAGCTCGCTAAGCGACTGACGGCATACTATTTCAGCATCAAAATCACCAATTTCGCTTTTTGGGCAGTTGGGAGAAGTGTTTCTTATTCGCGAACTTTACTTTTAGTTCATGACTGCTTTTATAATGTCGAATGGCATTTCAAATTTGACACACCAGGATGAAGGAAAATTCTTTGGGATACGGAACTTGGAGAATTAATTTGCTAATGCTAATTTTTAAATTTTTCGAATATCCCTCGCAGTTTAATTAAGGACTGCTTTTATAATGTCGAATGGCATTTCACATCTGGCGCGTCAGCCGAATGCGCATGCAAGGCCAGTAACGAGGGTTACTTGTTAACTTATATGTATGTTGCCTCTTCCAGGTATTCCGAGAACATTTGGGGATTTCCTTTAATTCTGCAATTATTCTACATCTACCTGTTGCATTCCTTTCCCAGAATCGGTTACATGACAGCTGGCTAAACGGTTGCCGGCTTACTATTTCAGCATCAAAATCAGCAATTTTGCTTTTTGTGTAGTCGGGAGAAGTGCTTCATGTTCGGCGAACTTTGTTTCCAGTTCAGGACTGCTTTTATAATATCAAATGGAATTTCACATCTGACACACAAGGATCAACGGAAATTCTTTGGGAAACGGGGTGTGTAGCCAATGCTAATCTTAAAGTTTTCTGAATATCTCTCGAAGATTGTCTTTTTGCCTGACCGGATGGGTGATATGCCTCTATATGTTTGTTGCCTCTTCAAGGTAGTCCGAGAACTTTTGAGGATTTCCTTTAATTTTGCAAAAATTCTACATCTACCAGTTGCATTGCTTTACCCAGCATCAGAGAAATGACAGCTCGCTAAGCGACTGACGGCATACTATTTCAGCATCAAAATCACCAATTATGCTTTTTGGGCAGTCGGGAGAAGTGTTTCTTGTACGGCGAACTTTACTTTTAGTTCAGGACTGCTTTTATATTGTTGAATGGCATTTCACATTTGACACACAAGGATCAACGAAAATTCTTTGGGATACTGAACCTGTAGAATTAATTTGCCAATGCTAATTTTAAATTTTCTGAATATCCCTCGCAGTTTGTCCTAGTGCCTGACCGGATGGGTTATATGCCTGAATATGATTGTTGCCTCTTCAAGGTACTCCGAGAACTCTTGAGGACTTTCTTTAATTTTGCAAAAATTCTACATCTACCGGTTGCATTGCTTTACCCAGCATCAGATAAATGACAGCTCGCTAAGCGACTGACGGCATACTATTTCAGGATCGACGAAAATTCTTTGGGATACTGAACTTGTAGAATTAATTTGCTAATGCTAATTTAAAATTTTCTAAATATCCCTTGCAGTTTGTCTTAGTGCCTGACTGCATGGGTGATATGCCTGTATATGTATGTTGCCTTTTCCAGGTATTCCGAGAACATTTGGGGATTTCCTTTAATTCTGCAATTATTCTACATCTACCTGTTGCATTGCTTTCCCAGCATCTGGTACATGACAGCTCGCTAAGCGGCTGCCGGCTTACTATTTCAGCATCAAAATCACCAATTTCGCATTTTGGGCCGTCAGGAGAAAAGTTTCTTGTTCGGCGAACTTTACTTTTAGTTCAGGACTGCTTTTATAATGTCGAATGGCATTTCGCATCTAAAACGGGGTGTGTAGAATTCACTTGCCAATGCTAATTTTAAAGTATTTTGAATATCTCTCGAAGATTGTCCTAGTCCCTGACCGGATGGGTGATATATCTTTATATGTATGTAGTTTCTTCCAGGTAGTCCGAGAACATTTGGGGATTTCCTTTAATTCTGCAATTATTCTACATATACCTGTTGCATTTCTTTGCCAGCATCTGGTACATGACAGCTGGCTAAACGGTTGTCGGCTTACTATTTCAGCATCAAAATCAGCAATTTTGCTTTTTGGGTAGTCGGGAGAAGTGTTTCTTGTTCGGCGAACTTTATTTTTAGTTCAGGACTGCTTTTATAATGTCGAATGGCATTTCACATCTGACACAAGGATCAACAGAAATTCCTTGGGAAACGGGGTGTGTAGAATTCACTTGCCAATGTTAATTTTATGGTATTCTGAATATCTCCCGAAGATTGTCCTAGTCCCTGACCGGATGGCTGATATGCCTGTATAAATTATTATGTTCCGTCCGTCCAGGGTCCGCGTTAGGGGAAGCCGTCGTTCGGGGCACAATGTAGATCAAATTGATAGGCAGATTATGATGGGATATAATTGAGATATCCAAATTACAGGCCGTGTGGCTCAGCAATATATAAATCAGCAAAATGATTTCAGTAACGGCAGTGTGCCGGAGCAATGTGTGTTTATTCGTTAAACTCTTGAACAAGACTGTACTTAAAGTAAAACTAAAACGAAATCAAAGCTAAAAGAGACAAAAGCTACAAACTACAGTTATTCTTAAGCTACAAGAATTCAGCATAACTGTTAAACAAATCTAACTGTGCAACGTCAAGCATCATGTTACCGGTGCTGACTTTGTAAGGGCATTGCGCTGACTCTGGCGCGTCAGCGGAATGCGCATGCAAGGCCAGTAACGAGGGTTACTTGTTAACTACCCCCCCCTAAGTTCGTGACCGGCCTCGGTTACATTGTACTTATTGATGGTTTCCTGAAGTATTTTTGATGCTTGTCTGCGTTGGTAGAGGTTATTGCTCACGAGGATGCAGCTGAGGGCGACGCCCAAGATTTTACCGCTGATGAGCCAGTTAGCTTGGGATCCGAATCACTCCAGTTCCTCTTTAAACTCACTGATGACTTGAAAGATGTGGTCGTTCATCCGATGGAGTTGCGGTAAGCTTAGCACTGGGTCATGGCTTATGATGTTGAGAAGCGGAGACCCTGCTACGGCTGGACTCTTTTTTAACGTCTCATGTTGGTCAATGATTCTCGTCCCGTTGATTACAGCGGAGCGCTCAAAGCTGATGAGATACGTGCCATTGATGTTGATTACGCCGTCGTCTACTTCGGTGATGGGTCTCAGGTTGCTGGGTTGAGACCGGCAGTTCGCCGTTCTTCCGGCATGTAGGGCTGGAGCGCACGCTTCGCCTTTTGCTCTCTTACAGACCGCGCCAAAATTGGTTGTAGTACAATCCGAGGTCGCCAGGATGTCACCGTCACAGTCAACTACGATGTTATCTTGGAGCTGTAGTATGATGTAGTGATGCGGTACGGGATAGACAGTTATCTTATTGCAGACGGACTTTTATGGAAGAAGCTTCCATCAGGCTAACTATGGGGACTTCTAGGGGGTGTTCATTAAGTAATGATTTCAAGTCATTGTGATTAAAAATTGTGGGATTTACAATGCCTGATTTAGCGAGAGTGATCGTGAGATTTAAATTTTGTATTTCTGTGGTAATCATTCTATTCCTTGCCAAGAGTGCATCATACAAATGTGGCGAGTCTACGAAGTCGGCTTTTCTAGCCTTTATAATTTCGTTCACGGTAAAGTTAATTGATTGATTTGTTTTTGTGTTTCGAAATTTATAACTATTTGCCTGTTATTCGAGTCAATCAGCTTTGATTCGGATAGTCTGACCCTGCTGAAATCCTATGCGTTCCTGCAACTACTTTTAATGCTGTGCCTAGGAAGTCTAAACTCCTAGCCATTCTATGATGTATCTTTACCACGGACAACAAGCTTCTAGTATTATCTATATCAACACTTAGAAGCTTTCGCATATGCGACTGCAGAAATAAATCCGACAATTTTACGGTTTCATCTACTCTCTTGGTCACTTCTGTCAGGTTGCCAGAAGGTCTAATAAAACTTTGTTGTTCCCAAATAAGTACGTTCCCGTCTAGTATGGGAATGTAATTTGAGCGCGAGTAATCGGTGATCCGGGAGTTCGCTACTACTAGCAAGGATAAAAGCATAAGCGTACGCCTGTAAAGAGTAAGCAGTGCGAAAAATAACCTATTGTGTCTTAGTGCCTATCCTTATTTGAGGTTGTCTTTATGGACCACCCTCCCTTTAATGAGAACCGTGGTTCCCAAATCTGCCTCTACCTTTTCTTCTGAGTTAGTTTGTTTCCAAGTCTCTTGTTGTTTTTTAGAAACACCGTTTCGCCTACCTCAAACACTCTTCTGTCTGTCTGGATTGCATCTGTTGAGTACGGCTTGTGCCTTTTGAATTTTTTCTTGACAGATAGTCTAACTTCTGTTGAAGTGGAATGTATGATGTCAATCGGCTTTTGGTTTGTAACCGAATGGATTGACTTATTATATTCTACCGTTGCTCTCAATATCAGCTCAGTAGTTTCGCTGGCTTTTCCATCTAACCTCAGGCTTCTGGCTATGTCCGCCAGGGTCCTGTGGAACCGCTATACTTGTCCGTTTGAACTGCTGTAAAGCTGTGGTGCATTTATAATGTCTATATTGTAGCTGTTCTTCAGGAATGATGTGATCATTTTTGAGTTGAATGCCGCTTCATTGTCACAGTAGAGTGTTTTGATTTCAGGGAAAATGTTTATTAGCTGAATAATGGGTGTTTTTACATCTATTGCTGCTCGAGACGGTTGTGGTTGTACGACGGCAAACTTTGAAAACTTGTCAATGCAAGTTAGAAATAGTTTTTTGTCGGTGGCAAAAATGTCGATGTGCAATATTTCGCCTGCGTATGAAGGGATTGGAGTGGCATCCAATTCCTGTTTTTGCGGGTGTCTATCGTATTTGGATTTTGTGCAAACTTTGCAATTTGCAACGACTTCCTTGGCTAGGTTGGACATTTTGGGAAAATAATAGTCACGAAGGACTTGTTTAATGTTTTCCTGTGCTGCTCTATGCGGTCGGTTATGTTCTGTCAATATTATTTCTATCTGTTCATTTCTATCAGAAATGTCGAGCACATAGTTCTTGCAGTGCCAAAACTTGGTTGCAGGGAAGCTTGAAACTAGAATATGCTGGAAGCTGGCTAGTGTCGGAAAGTCGCAGTGAAAGGCATTTACTGCGTCTGTAACAATGAGAGGTTTTATTGTTTCAATTAATGAATTTTTGTCAGTGAAGCTGACCAGGTGGCGAATCTTTTGGCCAAAAAGTATCTTTTTACGTTGTAATGGGAAACACGCTTCTTCTAAGATAATCTGGTTTTTAAAACAATTTATTGGTTTGTCGGTCGTTTCGATCGTGTAGGTCAGAGAGAGTTCGCTGTGAATCGTTGCAGCGTCCGATTGAAGATCATTTTGTAAGGGGTTTATGTTTTGCCTAGAAAGGGCGTCAGCCACAAAGTTCTCTTTCCCTGGTTTGTAAAGTACCGTCGCGTTGTGTTCGTCTGTAAAGGCTTTCCACCTTTTAATCTTGGCGTTAGTATTTTTCTCGGAAACTGTGAATGTCAAAGGCTGATGGTCCGTGAAAATTTTTATATCTTGGGCACCATATAGGTAGTTGCGCAGTTTACCTAGCGCCCATACGATGGCTATCAGTTCTCTCTCGTTGGTCGCGTAGTGCGTTTCGCTAGTTTTGAGAGTTCTTGAAATCATGGTTGTTGGTCTGCCCCCTTGCGAAAGGACAGCTCCAATGCCACTCATTGATGCATCCGTGGTTAGGTCGAATGATTGACCGAAATCTGGATACACGAGGCAGACATCTTCTGATGCCAGAATGTTGCGTAATTTTTGAAAGGCGTTACGTTGGGTTTCATCGAAGTTTACCCCAACTTTCCTGGACATGTGTTTACTAACTTTGCCATTTTCTCCCTTGAGTATATTTGTTAGGGGAGCTGCTAAGGATGCAAAATCTTTTATGAAGACCCTATAGTAGCTGGCCAGGCCGAGGAAAGACCTAAGGCTGTAGAGGCTCTTTGGTTCAATATACTCTTGGATGGTTTTGACTTTTTCGGGGTCAGTTTTTATGCAGTGTTTGGTCACTAAAAAGCCTAAGAACTCAATGCTCTCTTCAAAAAACTGAGTTTTCTCTTGTGACACTCTTATGTTGGCATCACACAGGTTCTTTAGCACTGTGTCAACATGCTTTACATGGTCGATTTCGTTTTCTGAGAAAACTATCACATCGTCTACGTATACGTAGCAAGCTTTCCCTATTTGTTCCCTTAGAACGTCGTCTATAGCCCTTTGAAAAATGCTTGACGCATTCTTGAGGCCAAAGGGCAACCGACAAAACTCATATTTGCCGCCATTAATTGAAAATGATGTTTTTTCACGGTCTTGTTCCGCGAGGAGAATTTGATGGTAACCCGACTTTAAGTCCAGGGTTGTAAAAAATGTTGCCTTTCCCAGGTTCGCTGGAATCATAGAGATGCTTAGCATTGGGTACCGGTCGGCAATAGTTCGCTCGTTTAGCTTTCTAAAGTCTATCACAAGGCGTTTGTTTTTGTCGCCGTTGCTGTCGGTCCCTTTTTTTGTCGACAACCCAGACTGGTCTGTTGTACGGTGACCTTGATAGTCTGATTATACCATCTTTGAGTAAACATTCAATTTCTTTGTTTACAAAGTCAGATACGCCCATTGGCAGGGGGTACCACTTGGAGTATATTGGTTCGCTGTCTCTAGTTCTAACTGTGGCAACAACAGAGGTATTGAAAGGTATCGCCTCGTTAGAGGTCGAGAACGCTTTTTTCCTTTTTATGATCATGTCTCTGAATTCCTTTTTTACCGATCTTGGTACAACTATGTCGTTCACATTGGTGAAATTGACATTAGAACACTCGTAGAATCCTAACTTTTCTTGTTTGTCTAGGTATTTCAAGGTGTTATCCTGAAGGTCCAACGTGACTCCCGCCTGCGTTAGCACGTCGAAACCCATAATGGCGTCGAACAAGGTGAGTGTGTCTAACAGGAAAAAGGGGGATGTCTGCTCTAAAATCTTGACCAGACATTTATTTTTAACTTTACTGGAGCCGTGGATCGAGCTCACAGTGAAGGGCTTAACGGCTGGTTTAACTACTTTTAGCTCCTTTACGGGCCTGATACAGTTCTTAGCCGCCCCGGTATCTATCAAAATGTTTAAGGTTCTCCCAGCCAACTGTCGTTTAATGAACGGCAGCCGGGAGCGTTCCCTAAAAAATTCAACAAATCATTGAGATCAATGGACTCGGTTTCGTCGTCAATACAAGCTACAGCATTTTCTGCTGCCTCCTTGTATTTCTGATCTTCGTCGGCAGAGTTGTTTTGAGCTATATTGTTAACACGTTGTCGTCTGGCGCCTGTAAAACGCTCTGACGTGTTTGCCCTTTTCTGGGGGTGTGAACGTAAGTTCTGATTATTTCCGAACTCCGTGCGTTGTCTAAACTTGGAAGAGTTATCGACTTCCATTGGCACGGGTGGATCTTCCTCGCTACCTTTTTTGCTCTCCTGATGGTTCTGCTGTTTTTTTACAAAGTGAGGGTTTCTTTCTTGATCCTTGTTGTCCCTATTATTTTTGCCTTGCTTATTGTGTGAGCGGTATTTGTTGTCCTCGCTCGCCTGAGCTCTTTCTTCTAGCGCTCTAGCGTATGAAGCAGAAAAGGCACTACGTTCGATACTAGCTTCGGCCTCCCTGGCTAATGCTAATGCAGACGGTAAGTCTTTTGGCTGTGCTGGAAACACGGCTGCTCTTAGGTTCTTCCTTAGACCCGAGATGAATGCATGTAGCATGAGCATCCGATCTAACCTCATCATTAAGCAGTATGGCTTGTTGGGGCTCATGAGACATGACGATTTTGTTCGTGACCAAAGATAACTTTCGTTCAACTTCGTCATAGTAGCTCATGAGGCTTAGGTCACCTTGTCTGACCAATTCTAATCCTTGTCGTAAGAGGCGTAGCGAAGTTTTGTCTGCATAGGTGCAATCTAGCCTAGCTATTATAGCCTCAAAATTTAGCACAGTGTTGTGCGAAACTAACAGTGCTCTTGCTGGTCCTCGGATTTTATTCCGGATAATGGCTACCGCTTGGTAATAGTTAGCACTGCCCTCGTAGGGTCTGAATAATTCGTAGGCATCGGTGGCCGATTGCCTCCATGCTACGTATTCATCTGGTATGCCGTTAAAATCGGGTACCGATTTTATTATGTCAAGTGGTAGGTCACACCTAACGTTTGGGTCTACCGATATCCTTTGGTATGTTTCTACCTGAGTCACTTCTATTCGCAAGCTATTTAATTGTTGTTGTAACTGATTTAATTCCAGTCGATGTCTATCCTCTTGACACTGTAAGGCGCTATTTATTAGGGCTTGAACCTGTTCCGTATTCATTATTAGGTTGCTTAAGTTTTGTGTCCGATTAACTTCGGGGTCTGTATCCCACTCTTCGTCACTAGTGATTTCTGTTTTTATTTGCCTATTTGAATCAAAGCGGCTCATTGATTTACGGAACTGCACTGAAACAAATCAATCACTGCTGTGTTTTTACAAGCTTTATTTTTTATTTAATGACTAACTTGGCAAAGAAAATGATAAACTTGTGTTTGCTTGTTTTTTTTTTGTCTATTCGTTTCACTTAATGTGTGGTTTGACTTGAAATTAACACTTTATGAAAATACATTAACTGAGACATAATGTGGGTTCGTAGACTGTTTTGTTGGGCGCCAATTATTATGTTCCGTCCGTCCAGGGTCCGCGTTAGGGAACTTTTAAGTATTTCCTTTACTTTTGCTAAAATTCCA
The DNA here is from genome assembly GCF_003285905.1 of Drosophila hydei. Taxonomy (NCBI): domain Eukaryota; kingdom Metazoa; phylum Arthropoda; class Insecta; order Diptera; family Drosophilidae; genus Drosophila; species Drosophila hydei. The sequence goes on from NW_022045797.1 coordinate 20,522, forward strand.
CATCTACTTGTTGCATTCCTTTCCCAGAATCAGTTGCCGGCTTACTATTTCAGCATCAAAATCAGCAATTTAGCTTTTTGTGTAGTGGGGAGAAGTGCTTCATGTTTGGCGAACTTTGTTTCCAGTTCAGGACTGCTTTTATACTGCCGAATGGCATTTCACATCTTACACACAAGGATCAACGAAAATTCCTTGGGATATCGGGCCTGTAGAATTAATTTGCCAATGCTAATTATAAAATTTTCTGAATATCCCTAGCAGTTTGTACTAGTGCCTGACCGGATGGGTGATATGCCTGTATATGATTGTTGCCTCTTCAAGGTAGTCCGCGAACTTTTCAGTATTTCCTTTACTTTTGCAAAAATTCCACATCTACCGGTTGCATTCCTTTCCCAGAATCGGTTGCATGACAGCTGGCTAAACGGTTGCCGGCTTACTATTTCAGCATCAAAATCAGCAATTTTGCTTTATGTGTAGTCGGGAGAAGTACTTCATGTTCGGCGAACTTTGTTTCCAGTTCAGGACTGCTTTTATAATATCAAATGGCATTTCACATCTGACACACAAGGATCAACGGAAATTCTTTGGGAAACGGGGTGTGTAGCCATTGCTAATTTTAAAGTTTTCTGAATATCCCTAGCAGTTTGTCCTCGTGCCTGACCGGATGGTTGATATGCCTGTTTGTGTATGTTGCCTCTTACAGGTAGTCCGAGAACATTTGTGGATTTCCTTTAAGTCTGCAATTATTCTACAACTACCTGTTGCAGTCTTTTCTCAGCATCTGGTACATGACAGCTCGCTAAGCGGCTGCCGGCTTACTATTTCAGCATCAAAATCGCCAATTTCGCATTTTGGGCAGTCAGGAGAAGTGTTTCTTGTTCTGCGAACTTTACTTTTAGCTCAGGACTGTTTTTATAATATCAAATGGCATTTCACATCTGACACACAAGGATCAACGGAAATTCTATGGGAAACGGGGTGTGTAGCCAATGCTAATTTTAAAGTTTTCTGAATATCCCTCGCAGTTCGACCTAGTGCTGACCAGATGGGTGATATGCCTGTATATGATTGTTGGCTCTTCCAAGTATTCCGAAAACATTTGGGGATTTCCTTTAATTCTGAAATTATTCTACATCTACCTGTTGCATTCCTTTCCCAGAATTTAATACTTGACAGCTGGCTAAACGGTTGCCGGCTTACTATTTCAGCATCAAAATCCGCAATTTTGTTTTTTGTGTAGTCGGGAGAATTTCTTCATGTTCGGCGAACTTTGTTTCCAGTTCAGGATTGCTTTTATAATGTCGAATGGCATTTCACATCTGACACACAAGGATCAACGGAAATTCTTTGGGAAACGGGGTGTGTAGCCAATGCTAATTTTAAAGTTTTCTGAATATCCCTCGCAGTTCGTCCTAGTGCTGACCAGATGGGTGATATGCCTGTATATGATTGTTGGCTCTTCAAGGTAGTCCGAGAACTTTTGAGTATTTCCTTAGTTTAGCAAAAATTCTACATGTACCGGTTGCATTGCTTTACCCACCATCTGGTAAATGACAGCTTGCTAAGCGGCTGACGGCTTACTAAATCAGAATCGAAATCACCAATTTCGCTCTTTGGGCAGTTGGAAGTGTTTCTTGTTCGGCGAACTTTAATTTTAGTTCAGGACTGCTTTTATAATGTCAAATGTCATTTCAAAATTGACACACAAGGATGAAGGCAAATTCTTTGGGATACGGAACTTGTAGAATAAATTTGCCAATGCTAATTTAAAATTTTCTAAATATCCCTTGCAGTTTGTCTTAGTGCCTGACCGGATGGGTGATATGCCTGTATATGATTGTTGGCTCTTCAAGGTAGTCCGAGAACTTTTGAGTATTTCCTTAGTTTAGCAAAAATTCTACATCTACCGGTTGCATTGCTTTACCCACCATCAGGTAAATGACAGCTTGCTAAGCGGCTGACGGCTTACTAAATCATAATCGAAATCATCAATTTCGCTCTTTGGGCAGTTGGGAGAAGTGTTTCTTGTTCGGCGAACTTTAATTTTAGTTCAGGACTGCTTTTATAATGTCAAATGTCATTTCAAATTTGACACACAAGGATGAAGGCAAATTCTTTGGAATACGGAACTTGTAGAATAAATTTGCCAATGCTAATTTAAAAATTTCTAAATATCCCTTGCAGTTTGTCTTAGTGCCTGACCGGATGGGTGATATGCCTGTATATGTATGTTGCCTTTTCCAGGTATTCCGAGAACATTTGGGGATTTCCTTTAATTCTGCAATTATTCTACATCTACCTGTTGCATTCCTTTCCCAGCATCTGGTACATGACAGCTCGCTAAGCGGCTGCCGGCTTACTATTTCAGCATCAATATCACAAGTTTCGGAATTTGGGCAGTCAGGAGAAAAGTTTCTTGTTCGGCGAACTTTACTTTTAGTTCAGGACTGCTTTTAAAATGTCGAATGGCATTTGTCACTTTCCAATGCTAATTTTAAAGTATTTTGAATATCTCTCGAAGATTGTCCTAGTCCCTGACCGGATGGGTGATATGCCTGTATATGTATGTTGCCTCTTCCAGGTATTCCGAGAACATTTTGGGATTTCCTTTAATTCTGCAATTATTCTACATCTACCTGTTGCATTCCTTTCCCATGACAGCTGGCTAAACGGTTGCCGGCTTACTATTTCAGCATAAAAATCAGCAATTTTGCTTTTTGTCTAGTGGGGAGAAGTGCTTCATGTTTGGCGAACTTTGTTTCCAGTTCAGGACTGCTTTTATATTGCCGAATGGCATTTCACATCAGACACACAAGGATCAACGAAAATTCTTTGGGATATTGGGCCTGTAGAATTAATTTGCCAATGCCAATTATAAAATTTTCTGAATATCCCTAGCAGTTTGTACTAGTGCCTGACCGGATGGGTGATATGCCTGTATATGATTGTTGCCTCTTCAAGGTAGTCCGCGAACTTTTAAGTATTTCCTTTAGTTTTGCAAAAATTCTACATCTACCGGTTGCATTGCTTTACCCAACATCAGGTACATTTTCTAAATATCCCTTGCAGTTTGTCTTAGTGCCTGACTGCATGGGTGATATGCCTGTATATGTATGTTGCCTTTTCCAGGTATTCCGAGAACATTTAGGGATTTCCTTTAATTCTGCAATTATTCTACATCTACCTGTTGCATTGCTTTCCCAGCATCTGCTACATGACAGCTGGCTAAACGGTTGCTGGCTTACTATTTCAGCATCAAAATCAGCAATTTGGCTTTTTGGGTAGTCGGGAGAAGTGTTTCTTGTTCGGCGAACTTTATTTTTAGTTCAGGACTGCTTTTATAATGTCGAATGGCAGTTCACATCTGACACAAGGACCAACGGAAATTCTTTGGGAAACGGGGTGTGTAGAATTCACTTGGCAATGCTAATTTTATAGTATTCTGAATATCTCTCGAAGTTTGTCCTAGTCCCTGACCGGATGGGTGATATGCCTGTATAAATTAATATGTTCCGTCCGTCCAGGGTCCGCGTTAGGGGAAGCCGTCGTTCGGGGCACAATGTAGATCAAATTGATAGGCAGATTATGATGGGAAATAATTGAGATATCCAAATTACAGGCCTTGTGGCTCAGCAATATATAAATCAGCAAAATTATTTCAGTAACGGCAGTGTGCCGGAGCAATGTGTGTTTATTCATTAAACTCTTGAACAAGACTGTACTTAAAGTAAAACTAAAACGAAAACAAAGCTAAAAGAGACAAAAGCTACAAACTACAGTTATTCTTAAGCTACAAGAATTCGATCGACGCGCCGACTCAGCATAACTGTTAAACAAATCTAACTGCGCAACGTCAAGCATCATGTTACGGGTGCTGACTTTGTAAGGGCATTGCGCTGACTCTGGCGCGACAGCGGAATGCGCTGATGATGTAGTGATGCGGTACGGGATAGACAGTTATCTTCTTGCAGACGGACTTTTATGGAAGAAGCTTCCATCAGGCTAACTATGGGGACTTCGGGGGGGTGTTCATTAAGTAATGATTTCAAGTCATTGTGATTAAAAATTGTGGGATTACAATGCCTTTAGCGAGAGTGATCGTGAGATTTAAATTTTGTATTTCTGTGGTAATCATTCTATTCCTTGCCAAGAGTGCATCATACAAATGTGGCGAGTCTACGAAGTCGGCTTTTCTAGCCTTTATAATTTCGTTCACGGTAAAGTTAATTGATTGATTTGTTTTTGTGTTTTGAAATTTATAACTATTTGCCTGTTATTCGAGTCAATCAGCTTTGATTCGGATAGTCTGACCCTGCTGAAATCCTATGCGTTCCTGCAACTACTTTTAATGCTGTGCCTAGGAAGTCTAAACTCCTAGCCATTCTATGATGTATCTTTACCACGGACAACAAGCTTCTAGTATTATGTATATCAACACTTAGAAGCTTTCGCATATGCGACTGCGGAAATAAATCGGACAATTTTACGGTTTCATCTACTCTCTTGGTCACTTCTGTCAGGTTGCCAGAAGGTCTAATAAAACTTTGTTGTTCCCAAATAAGTACGTTCCCGTCTAGTGTGCGAATGTAATTTGAGTGCGAGTAATCGGTGATCCGGGAGTTCGCTACTACTAGCAAGGATAAAAGCATAAGCGTACGCCTGTAAAGAGTAAGCAGTGCGAAAAATAACCTATTGTGTCTTAGTGCCTATCCTTATTTGAGGTTGTCTTTATGGACCACCCTCCCTTTAATGAGAACCGTGGTTCCCAAATCTGCCTCTACCTTTTCTTCTGAGTTAGTTTGTTTCCAAGTCTCTTGTTGTTTTTTAGAAACACCGTTTCGCCTACCTCAAACACTCTTCTGTCTGTCTGGATTGCATCTGTTGAGTACGGCTTGTGCCTTTTGAATTTTTTCTTGACAGATAGTCTAACTTCTGTTGAAGTGGCATGTATGATGTCAATCGGCTTTTGGTTTGTAACCGAATGGATTGACTTATTATATTCTACCGTTGCTCTCAATATCAGCTCAGTAGTTTCGCTGGCTTTTCCATCTAACCTCAGGCTTCTGGCTATGTCCGCCAGGGTACTGTGGAACCGCTCTACTTGTCCGTTTGAACTGCTGTGAAGCTGTGGTGCATTTATAATGTCTATATTGTAGCTGTTCTTCAGGAATGATGTGATCATTTTTGAGTTAAATGCCGCTTCATTGTCACAGTAGAGTGTTTTGATTTCAGGGAAAATGTTTATTAGCTGAATAATGGGTGTTTTTACATCTATTGCTGCCCGAGACGGTTGTGGTTGTACGACGGCAAACTTTGAAAACTTGTCAATGCAAGTTAGAAATAGTTTTTTGTCGGTGGCAAAAATGTCGATGTGCAATATTTCGCCTGCGTATGAAGGGATTGGAGTGGCACCCAATTCCTGTTTTTGCAGGTGTCTATCGTATTTGGATTTTGTGCAAACTTTGCAATTTGCAACGACTTCCTTGGCTAGGTTGGACATTTTGGGAAAATAATAGTCACGAAGGATTTGTTTAATGTTTTCCTGTGCTGCTCTATGCGCTTGGTTATGTTCTGTCAATATTAGTTCTATCTGTTCATTTCTATCAGAAATGTCGAGCACATAGTTCTTGCAGTGCCAAAACTTGGTTGCAGTGCCAAAACTTGGTTGCAGGGAAGCTTGAAACTAGAATATGCTGGAAGCTGGCTAGTTTCGGAAAGTCGCAGTGAAAGGCATTTACTGCGTCTGTAACAATGAGAGGTTTTATTGTTTCAATTAATGAATTTTTGTCAGTGAAGCTGACCAGGTGGCGAATCTTTTGGCCAAAAAGTATCTTTTTGCGTTGTAATGGGAAACACGCTTCTTCTAAGATAATCTGGTTTTTAAAACAATTTATTGGTTTGTCGGTCGTTTCGATCGTGTAGGTCAGAGAGAGTTCGCTGTGAATCGTTGCAGCGTCCGATTGAAGTTCATTTTGTAAGGCGTTTATGTTTTGCCTAGAAAGGGCGTCAGCCACAAAGTTCTCTTTCCCTGGTTTGTAAAGTACCGTCGCGTTGTGTTCGTCTATAAAGGCTTTCCACCTTTTGATCTTGGCGTTAGTATTTTTCTCGGAAACTGTGAATGTCAAAGGCTGATGGTCCGTGAAAATTTTTATCTTGGGCACCATATAGGTAGTTACGCAGTTTACCTAGCGCCCATACGATGGCTAACAGTTCCCTCTCGTTGGTCGCGTAGTGCGTTTCGCTAGTTTTGAGAGTTCTTGAAATCATGGTTGTTGGTCTGCCCCCTTGCGAAAGGACATTTCCAATGCCACTCATTGATGCATCCGTGGTTAGGTCGAATGATTGACCGAAATCTGGATACACGAGGCAGACATCTTCTGATGCCAGAATGTTGCGTAATTTTTGAAAGGCGTTAAGTTGGGTTTCATCGAAGTTTACCCCAACTTTCCTGGACATGTGTTTACTAACTTTGCCATTTTCTCCCTTGAGTATATTTGTTAGGGGAGCTGCTAAGGACGCAAAATCTTTTATGAAGACCCTATAGTAGCTGGCCAGGCCGAGGAAAGACCTAAGGCTGTAGAGGCTCTTTGGTTCAATATACTCTTGGATGGTTTTGCTCTCTTTAAAAAACTGAGTTTTCTCTTGTGACACTCTCATGTTGGCATCACACATGTTCTTTAGCACTGTGTCAACATGCTTTACATGGTCGTTTTCTGAGAAAACTATCACATCGTCTACGTATACGTAGCAAGTTTTCCCTATTTGTTCCCTTAGAACGTCGTCTATAGCCCTTTGAAAAATGCTTGACGCATTCTTGAGGCCAAAGGGCAACCGACAAAACTCATATTTGCTGCCATTAATTGAAAATGATGTTTTTTCACGGTCTTGTTCCGCGAGAATTTGATGGTAACCCGACTTTAAGTCCAGGGTTGTAAAAAATGTTACCTTGCCCAGGTTCGCTAGAATCATAGGGATGCTTAGCATTGGGTACCGGTCGGCAATAGTCCGCTCGTTTAGCTTTCTAAAGTCTATCACAAGGCGTTTGATTTTGTCGCCGTTGCTGTCGGTCCCTTTTTTTGTCGACAACCCAGAACATTCAATTTCTTTGTTTACAAAGTCAGATACGCCCATTGGCAGGGGGTACCACTTGGAGTATATTGGTTCGCTGTCTCTAGTTCTAACTGTGGCAACAACAGAGGTATTGAAAGGTAACGCCTCGTTAGAGGTCGAGAACGCTTTTTTCCTCTTTATGATCATGTCTCTGAATTCCTTTTTTACCGATCTTGGTACAACTATGTCGTTCACATTGGTAAAATTGACATTAGAACACTCGTAGAATCCTAACTTTTCTTGTTTGTCTAGGTATTTCAAGGTGTTATCCTGAAGGTCCAACATGACTTCCGCCTGCGTTAGCAGGTCGAAGCCTATAATGGCGTCGAACAAGGTGAGTGTGTCTAACAGGAAAAAGGGGGATGTCTGCTCTAAAATCTTGACCAGACATTTATTTTTAACTTTACTGGAGCCGTGGATCGAGCTCACAGTGAAGGGCTTAACGGCTGGTGTAACTACTTTTAGCTCCTTTAAGGGCCTGATACAGTATCTATCAAAATGTTTAAGGTTCTCCCAGCCAACTGTCGTTTAATGAACGGAAGCCGGGAGCGTTCCCTAAAAAATTCAACGAATCATTGAGATCAATGGACTCGGTTTCGTCGTCAATACAAGCTACAGCATTTTCTGCTGCCTCCTTGTATTTCTGATCTTCGTCGGCAGAGTTGTTTTGAGCTATATTGTTAACACGTTGTCGTCTGGCGCCTGTAAAACGCTCTGACGTGTTTGCCCTTTTCTGGGGGTGTGAACGTAAGTTCTGATTATTTTCGAACTCCGTGCGTTGTCTAAACTTGGAAGAGTTATCGACTTCCATTGGCACGGGTGGATCTTCCTCGCTACCTTTCTTGCTCTCCTGATGGTTCTGCTGTTTTTTTACAAAGTGAGGGTTTCTTTCTTGATCCTTGTTGTCCCTATTATTTTTGCCTTGCTTATTGTGTGAGCGGTATTTGTTGCCCTCGCTCGCCTGAGCTCTTTCTTCTAGCGCTCTAGCGTATGAGGCAGAAAAGGCACTACGTTCGATACTAGCTTCGGCCTCCCTGGCTAATGCTAATGCAGACGGTAAGTCTTTTGGCTGTGCTGGAAACACGGCTGCTCTTAGGTTCTTTCTTAGACCCGAGATGAATGCATGTAGAGCATCCGATCTAACCTCATCATTAAGCAGTATGGCTTGTTGGGGCTCATGAGACATGACGATTTTGTTCGTGACCAAAGATAACTTTCGTTCAACTTCGTCATAGTAGCTCATGAGGCTTAGGTCACCTTGTCTGACCAATTCTAATCCTTGTCGTAAGAGGCGTAGCGAAGTTTTGTCTGCATAGGTGCAATAGCCTAGCTATTATAGCCTCAAAATTTAGCACAGTGTTGTGCGAAACTAACAGTGCTCTTGCTGGTCCTCGGATTTTATTCCGGATAATTGTTACCGCTTGGTAATAGTTAGCACTGCCCTCGTAGGGTCTGAATAATTCGTAGGCATCGGTGGCCGATTGCCTCCATGCTACGTATTCATCTGGTATGCCGTTAAAATCGGGTACCGATTTTATTATGTCAAGTGGTAGGTCACACCTAACGTTTGGGTCTACCGATATCCTTTGGTATGTTTCTACCTGAGGCACTTCTATTCGCAAGCTATTTAATTGTTGTTGTAACTGATTTAATTCCAGTCTATCCTCTTGACACTGTAAGACGCTATTTATTAGGGCTTGAACCTGTTCCGTATTCATTATTAGGTTGCTTAAGTTTTGTGTCTGATTAACTTCGGGGTCTCTCACTCTCACTCTCTCACTCTTCGTCACTAGGGATTTCTGTTTTTATTTGCCTATTTGAATCAAAGCGGCTCATTAATTTACGGAACTGCACTGAAACAAATCAATCACTGCTGTGTTTTTACAAGCTTCATTTTTTATTTAATGACTAACTTGGCAAAGAACATGATAAACTTGTGTTTGCTTGTTTTTTTTTGTCTATTCGTTTCACTTAATGTGTGGTTTGACTTGAAATTAAAACTTTATGAACTTACATTAACTGAGACATAATGTGGGTTCGTAGACTGTTTTGTTGGGCGCCAATTATTATGTTCCGTCCGCCCAGGGTCCGCGTTAGCGGAAGCCGTCGTTCGGGGCACAATGTAGGTCAAATTGATAGGCAGATTATGATGGGATATAATTGAGATATCCAAATTACAGGCCTTGTGGCTCAGCAATATATAAATCAGCAAAATGATTTCAGTAACGGCAGTGTGCCGCAGCAATGCGTGTTTATTTGTTAAACTCTTGATCAAGACTGTACTTAAAGTAAAAATAAAACGAAGTCAAAGCTAAAAGAGACAAAAGCTACAAACTACAGTTATTCTTAAGCTACAAGAATTCAGCATAACTGTTAAACAAATCTAACTGTGCAACGTCAAGCATCATGTTACCGGTGCTGACTTTGTAAGGGCATTGCGCTGACTCTGGCGCGTCAGCGGAATGCGCATGCAAGGCCAGTAACGAGGGTTACTTGTTAACTTATATGTATGTTGCCTCTTCCAGGTATTCCGAGAACATTTGGGGATTTCCTTTAATTCTGCAATTATTCTACATCTACCTGTTGCATTCCTTTCCCAGAATCGGTTACATGACAGCTGGCTAAAGGGTTGCCGGCTTACTATTTCAGCATCAAAATCAGCAATTTTGCTTTTTGTGTAGTCGAGAGAAGTGCTTCATGTTTGGCGAACTTTGTTTCCAGTTCAGGACTGCTTTTATATTGCCGAATGGCATTTCACATCTTACACACAAGGATCAACAAAAATTCCTTGGGATATCGGGCCTGTAGAATTAATTTGCCAATGCTAATTATAAAATTTTCTGAATATCCCCAGCAGTTTGTACTAGTGCCTGACCAGATGGGTGATATGCCTGTATATGATTGTTGCCTCTTCAAGGTAGTCCGCGAACTTTTAAGTATTTCCTTTACTTTTGCAAAAATTCTACATCTACCGGTTGCATTGCTTTACCCAACATCAGGTACATGACAGCTCGATAACCGGCTGCCGGCTTACTATTTCAGCATCAAAATCCGCAATTTTGTTTTTTGCGTAGTCGAGAGAAGTGCTTCATGTTCGGCGAACTTTGTTTCCAGTTCAGGACTGCTTTTATAATATCAAATGGCATTTCACATCTGACACACAAGGATCAACGGAAATTCTTTGGGAAACGGGGTGTGTATCCAATGATAATTTTAAAGTTTTCTCAATATCCCTAGCAGTTCGTCCTAGTGCTGACCAGATGGGTGATATGCCTATATATGATTGTTGCCTCTTCAAGGTACTCCGAGAACTCTTGAGGATTTCCTTTAAATTTGCAAAATTTCTACATCTACCGGTTGCATTGCTTTACCCAGCATCAGATAAATGACAGCTCGCTTAGCGGCTGCCGGCTTACTATATCAGCATCAAAATCACCAATTTCGCTTTTGGGCAGTCGGGAGAAGTGTTTCTTGTACGGCGAACTTTACTTTTAGTTCAGGACTGCTTTTATAATGTCGAATGGCATTGCACATTTGACACACAAGCATCAACGAAAATTCTTTGGGATACTGAACCTGTAGAATTAATTTGCCTATGCTAATTTTAGAATTTTCTGAATATCCCTCGCAGTTTGTCATAGTGCCTGACCGGATGGGTTATATGCCTGAATATGATTGTTGCCTCTTCAAGGTACTCCGAGAACTTTTGAGGATTTCTTTTAATTCTGCAATTATTCTACATCTACCTGTTGCATTCCTTTCCCAGCATCTGCCTATGCTAATTTTAGAATTTTCTGAATATCCCTCGCAGTTTGTCCTAGTGCCTGACCGGATGGGTTATATGCCTGAATATGATTGTTGCCTCTCCTAGGTACTCCGAGAACTTTTGAGGATTTCCTTTAAATTTGCAAAATTTCTACATCTACCGGTTGCATTGCTTTACCCAGCATCAGATAAATGACAGCTCGCTTAGCGGCTGCCGGCTTATTATTTCAGCATCAAAATCACCAATTTCCCTTTTTGGGCAGTCGGGAGAAGTATTTCTTGTTCGGCGAACTTTACTTTTAGTTCTGGACTGCTTTTATAATGTCGAATGGCATTTCAGATTTGACACACCAGGATGAAGGAAAATTCTTTGGGATACGGAACTTGTAGAATTAATTTGCTAATGCTAATTTTTAAATTTTCTGAATATCCTTCGCAGTTTAGTTCAGGACTGCTTTTATAATGTCGAATGGCATTTCACATCTGACACAAGGATCAACGGAAATTCTTTGGGAAACGAGGTGTGTAGAATTCATTGTCAATGCTAATTTTAAAGTATTCTGAATATCTCTCGAAGGTTGTCCTAGTGCCTGACCGGATGGGTGATATGCCTATGTATGATTGTTGCCTCTTCAAGGTAGTCCGAGAACTTTTGAGGATTTCCTTTAAATTTGCAAAATTTCTACATCTACCGGTTGCATTGCTTTACCCAGCATCAGATAAATGACAGCTCGCTTAGCGGCTGCCGGCTTACTATATCAGCATCAAAATCACCAATTTCGCTTTTGGGCAGTCGGGAGAAGTGTTTCTTGTACGGCGAACTTTACTTTTATTTCTGGACTGCTTTTATAATGTCGAATGGCATTGCACATTTGACACACAAGGATCAACGAAAATTCTTTGGGATACTGAACCTGTAGAATTAATTTGCCTATGCTAATTTTAGAATTTTCTGAATATCCCTCGCAGTTTGTCCTAGTGTCTGACCGGATGGGTTATATGCCTGAATATGATTATTGGCTCTTCAAGGTACTCCGAGAACTTTTGAGGATTTCTTTTAATTCTGCAATTATTCTACATCTACCTGTTGCATTCCTTTCCCAGCATCTGGTACATAACAGCTGGCTAAACGGTTGCCGGCTTACTATTTCGGCAACTAAATCCGCAATTTCGGCATTTTGGGCAGTCGGCAGAAGTGCTTCATGTTCAGCGAACTTAACTTTTAGTTCAGGACTGCTTTTATAGTGTCGAATGACATTTTACATCTAACACAAGGATCAACGAAAATTCTTTGGGATACCAGGCCTGTAGAATTAATTTGCCAATGCTAAATTTTAAATTTTTCGTTTTTTGGGCAATTGGGAGAAATACTTTGGGAAACGGGGTGTGTAGCCAATGCTAATTTTAAAGTTTTCTGAATATCCCTCGCAGTTTGTCCTAGTGCCTGACCAGATGGATGATATGCCTGTATATGATTGTTGCCTCTTCAGGGTAGTCCGAGAACTTTTGAGGATTTCCTTTAATTTAGCAAAAATTCTACATCTACCGGTTGCATTGCTTTACGCAGCATCAGGTAAATGACAGCTCGCTAAGCGACTGACGGCATACTATTTCAGCATCAAAATCACCAATTTCGCTTTTTGGGCAGTTGGGAGAAGTGTTTCTTGTTCGGCGAACTTTACTTTTAGTTCTGGACTGCTTTTATAATGTCGAATGGCATTTCAAATTTGACACACCAGGATGAAGGAAAATTCTTTGGGATACGGAACTTGTAGAATTAATTTGCTAATGCTAATTTTTAAATTTTCTGAATATCCTTCGCAGTTTAGTTCAGGACTGCTTTTATAATGTCGAATGGCATTTCACATCTGACACAAGGATCAACGGAAATTCTTTGGGAAACGAGGTGTGTAGAATTCATTGTCAATGCTAATTTTAAAGTATTCTGAATATCTCTCGAAGGTTGTCCTAGTGCCTGACCGGATGGGTGATATGCCTATGTATGATTGTTGCCTCTTCAAGGTAGTCCGAGAACTTTTGAGGATTTCCTTTAAATTTGCAAAATTTCTACATCTACCGGTTGCATTGCTTTACCCAGCATCAGATAAATGACAGCTCGCTTAGCGGCTGCCGGCTTACTATATCAGCATCAAAATCACCAATTTCGCTTTTGGACAGTCGGGAGAAGTGTTTCTTGTACGGCAAACTTTACTTTTAGTTCAGGACTGCTTTTATAATGTCGAATGGCATTGCACATTTGACACACAAGGATCAACGAAAATTCTTTGGGATACTGAACCTGTAGAATTAATTTGCCTATGCTAATTTTAGAATTTTCTGAATATCCCTCGCAGTTTGTCCTAGTACCTGACCGGATGGGTTATATGCCTGAATATGATTATTGCCTCTTCAAGGTACTCCGAGAACTTTTGAGGATTTCTTTTAATTCTGCAATTATTCTACATCTACCTGTTGCATTCCTTTCTCAGCATCTGGTACATAACAGCTGGCTAAACGGTTGCCGGCTTACTATTTCAGCAACTAAATCCGCAATTTCGGCATTTTGGGCAGTCGGCAGAAGTACTTCATGTTCAGCGAACTTTGCTTTTAGTTCAGGACTGCTTTTATAGTGTCGAATGACATTTTACATCTAACACAAGGATCAACGAACATTCTTTGGGATACCAGGCCTGTAGAATTAGTTTGCCAATGCTAAATTTTAAATATTTCGTTTTTTGGGTAGTTGGGAGAAATTCTTTGGGAAACGGGGTGTGTAGCCAATGCTAATTTTAAAGTTTTCTGAATATCCCTCGCAGTTTGTCCTAGTGCCTGACCAGATGGATGATATGCTTGTATATGATTGTTGCCTCTTCAGGGTAGTCCGAGAACTTTTGAGGATTTCCTTTAATTTAGCAAAAATTCTACATCTACCGGTTGCATTGCTTTACGCAGCATCAGGTAAATGACAGCTCGCTAAGCGACTGACGGCATACTATTTCAGCATCAAAATCACCAATTTCGCTTTTTGGGCAGTTGGGAGAAGTGTTTCTTGTTCGGCGAACTTTACTGCTTTTATAATGTCGAATGGCATTTCAAATTTGACACACCAGGATGAAGGAAAACTCTTTGGGATACGGAACTTGTAGAATTAATCTGCTAATGCTAATTTTTACATTTTCTGAATATCCTTCGCAGTTTAGTTCAGCACTGCATTTATAATGTCGAATGGCATTTCACATCTGACACAAGGATCAACGGAAATTCTTTGGGAAACGAGGTGTGTAGAATTCATTGTCAATGCTAATTTTAAAGTATTCTGAATATCTCTCGAAGGTTGTCCTAGTGCCTGACCGGATGGGTGATATGCCTATGTATGATTGTTGCCTCTTCAAGGTAGTCCGAGAACTTTTGAGGATTTACTTTAAATTTGCAAAATTTCTACATCTACATCTAGCATCAGGTATATGACAGCTCGCTAATCGGCTGCCGGCTTACTATTTCAGCATCAAATTACATATTTCGCTTTTTGGGCAGTCGGGAGAAGTGTTTCTTGTAGGGCGAATTCTACTTTTAGTTCAGGACTGCATTTCTAATGTCGAATGGCAGTTCACATCTGACGTCTGGTGTTTGTAGAATTTACTTGCCAATGCGATTTTAAGTTTTCTGAATATGCCTCGGAGTTTGTCTTAGTGCCTGACCGGATGGGTAATATGACGATATATGTTTGTTGCCTCTCCCAGGTACTCCGAGAACATTTGAGGATTTCCTTTAATTCTGCAATAATTCTACATCTATCTGTTGCATTCCTTTCCCAGCATCTGGTACATGACAGCTCGCTAAGCGGCTGCCGGCTTACTATTTCAGCATCAAAATCACCAAGTTCTCATTTTGGGCAGTCGAGAGAAGCGCTTCATGTTCAGCGAACTTAACTTTTAGTTCAGGACTGCATTTATAATGTCGAATGGAAATGGAAATGGAAATTCTTTGGGAAACGGGGCCTGTAGAATTAATTAGCCAATGCTAATTTGAACATTTTCTAAATATCCCATGCAGTTTGTCTTAGTGCCTGACCGGATGGGTGATATGCCTGTATGATTGTTGCCTCTTTAAGGGAGTCCGAGAACTTTTAAGGATTTCTTTTAATTCTGCAATTATTCTACATCTACCTGTTGCATTCCTTTCCCAGCATCTGGTACATAACAGCTGGCTAAACGGTTGCCGGCTTACTATTTCAGCAACTAAATCCGCAATTTGGGCAGTCGGCAGAAGCGTTTCATGTTCAGCGAACTTAACTTTTAGTTCAAGACTGCATTTATAATGTCGAATGGCATTTCATATCTGACACAAGGATCAACGGAAATTCTTTGGGAAACGGGGCCTGTAGAATTAATTAGCCAATGCTAATTTGAACATTTTCTGAATATCCCTTGCAGTTTGTCTTAGTGCCTGACCGGATGGGTGATATGCCTGTATGATTGTTGCCTCATCAAGGTAGTCCGAGAACTTTTTAGGATTTCCTTTAAATTTGCAAAATTTCTACATCTACCGGTTGCATTGCTTTACCCAGCATCAGATAAATGACAGCTCGCTTAGCGGCTGCCGGCTTACTATTTCAGCATCAAAATCACCAATTTCGCTTTTTGGGCAGTCGGGAGAAGTGTTTCTTGTACGGCGAACTCTACTTTTAGTTCAGGACTGCATTTCTAATGTCGAATGGCAGTTCACACCTAACATCTGGTTCAAGGATCAACGGAAATTCTTTGGGAAACGGTGTTTGTAGAATTCACTTGCCAATGCGAATTTTAAGTTTCTGAATATCCCTCGGAGTTTGTCTTAGTGCCTGACCGGATGGGTAATATGCCGGTATATGTTTGTTGCCTCTCCCAGGTACTCCGAGAACTTTTGAGGATTTCTTTTAATTCTGCAATTATTCTACATCTACCTGTTGCATTCCTTTCCCAGTATCTGGTACATAACAGCTAGCTAAACGGTTGCCGGCTTACTATTTCAGCAACTAAATCCGCAATTTCGGCATTTTGGGCAGTCGGCAGAAGAGCTTCATGTTCAGCGAACTTTGCTTTTAGTTCAGGACTGCTTTTATAGTGTCGAATGACATTTTACATCTAACACAAGGATCAACGAAAATTCTTTGGGATACCAGGCCTGTAGAATTAATTTGCCAATGCTAAATTTTAAATTTTTCGTTTTTTGGGCAGTTGGGAGAAATTCTTTGGGAAACGGGGTGTGTAGCCAATGCTAATTTTAAAGTTTTCTGAATATCCCTCGCAGTTTGTCCTAGTGCCTGACCGGATGGGTGATATGCCTGTATACGATTTTTGCCTCTTCAAGGTAGTCCGAGAACTTTTGAGGATTTCCTTTAATTTAGCAAAAATTCTACATCTACCGGTTGCATTGCTTTATGCAGCATCAGGTTAATGACAGCTCGCTAAGCGACTGACGGCATACTATTTCAACATCAAAATCACCAATTTCGCTTTTTGAGCAGTTGGGAGAAGTGTTTCTTGTTCGGCGAACTTTACTTTTAGTTCTGGACTGCTTTTATAATGTCGAATGGCATTTCAAATTTGACACACCAGGATGAAAGAAAATTCTTTGGGATACGGAACTTGTAGAATTAATCTGCTAATGCTAATTTTTAAATTTTCTGAATATCCTTCGCAGTTTAGTTCAGGACTGCTTTTATAATGTCGAATGGCATTTCACATCTGACACAAGGATCAACGGAAATTCTTTGGAACACGAGGTGTGTAGAATTCATTGTCAATGCTAATTTTAAAGTATTCTGAATATCTCTCGAAGGTTGTCCTACTGCCTGACCGGATGGGTGATATGCCTATATATGATTGTTGCTTCTTCAAGGTAGTCCGAGAACTTTTGAGGATTTCCTTTAAATTTGCAAAATTTCTACAGCTACCGGTTGCATTGCTTTACCCAGCATCAGATAAATGACAGCTCGCTTAGCGTCTGCCGGCTTACTATTTCAGCATCAAAATCACCAATTTCGTTTTTGGGCAGTCGGGAGAATAGTTTCTTGTACGGCGACCTTTACTTTTAGTTCAGGACTGCTTTTATAATGTCGAATGGCATTGCACATTTGACACACAAGGATCAACGAAAATTCTTTGGGATACTGAACCTGTAGAATTAATTTGCCTATGCTAATTTTAAAATTTTCTGAATATCCCTCGCAGTTTGTTCTAGTGCCTGACCGGATGGGTTATATGCCTGAATATGATTGTTGCCTCTTTAAGGGAGTCCGAGAACTTTTAAGGATTTCTTTTAATTCTGCAATTATTCTACATCTACCTGTTGCATTCCTTTCCCAGCATCTGGTACATAACAGCTGGCTAAACGGTTGCCGGCTTACTATTTCAGCAACTAAATCCGCAATTTGGGCAGTCGGCAGAAGCGTTTCATGTTCAGCGAACTTAACTTTTAGTTCAAGACTGCATTTATAATGTCGAATGGCATTTCATATCTGACACAAGGATCAACGGAAATTCTTTGGGAAACGGGGCCTGTAGAATTAATTAGCCAATGCTAATTTGAACATTTTCTGAATATCCCTTGCAGTTTGTCTTAGTGCCTGACCGGATGGGTGATATGCCTGTATGATTGTTGCCTCATCAAGGTAGTCCGAGAACTTTTTAGGATTTCCTTTAAATTTGCAAAATTTCTACATCTACCGGTTGCATTGCTTTACCCAGCATCAGATAAATGACAGCTCGCTTAGCGGCTGCCGGCTTACTATTTCAGCATCAAAATCACCAATTTCGCTTTTTGGGCAGTCGGGAGAAGTGTTTCTTGTACGGCGAACTCTACTTTTAGTTCAGGACTGCATTTCTAATGTCGAATGGCAGTTCACACCTAACATCTGGTTCAAGGATCAACGGAAATTCTTTGGGAAACGGTGTTTGTAGAATTCACTTGCCAATGCGAATTTTAAGTTTTCTGAATATCCCTCGGAGTTTGTCTTAGTGCCTGACCGGATGGGTAATATGCCGGTATATGTTTGTTGCCTCTCCCAGGTACTCCGAGAACTTTTGAGGATTTCTTTTAATTCTGCAATTATTCTACATCTACCTGTTGCATTCCTTTCCCAGTATCTGGTACATAACAGCTAGCTAAACGGTTGCCGGCTTACTATTTCAGCAACTAAATCCGCAATTTCGGCATTTTGGGCAGTCGGCAGAAGAGCTTCATGTTCAGCGAACTTTGCTTTTAGTTCAGGACTGCTTTTATAGTGTCGAATGACATTTTACATCTAACACAAGGATCAACGAAAATTCTTTGGGATACCAGGCCTGTAGAATTAATTTGCCAATGCTAAATTTTAAATTTTTCGTTTTTTGGGCAGTTGGGAGAAATTCTTTGGGAAACGGGGTGTGTAGCCAATGCTAATTTTAAAGTTTTCTGAATATCCCTCGCAGTTTGTCCTAGTGCCTGACCGGATGGGTGATATGCCTGTATACGATTTTTGACTCTTCAAGGTAGTCCGAGAACTTTTGAGGATTTCCTTTAATTTAGCAAAAATTCTACATCTACCGGTTGCATTGCTTTATGCAGCATCAGGTTAATGACAGCTCGCTAAGCGACTGACGGCATACTATTTCAGCATCAAAATCACCAATTTCGTTTTTGGGCAGTCGGGAGAATAGTTTCTTGTACGGCGACCTTTACTTTTAGTTCAGGACTGCTTTTATAATGTCGAATGGCATTGCACATTTGAAACACAAGGATCAACGAAAATTCTTTGGGATACTGAACCTGTAGAATTAATTTGCCTATGCTAATTTTAAAATTTTCTGAATATCCCTCGCAGTTTGTTCTAGTGCCTGACCGGATGGGTTATATGCCTGAATATGATTGTTGCCTCTTCAAGGTACTCCGAGAACTCTTGAGGATTTCCTTTAATTTTGCAAAAATTCTACATCTACTGGTTGCATTGCTTTACCCAGCATCAGGTTAATGACAGCTCGCTAAGCGACTGACGGCATACTATTTCAGCATCAAAATCACCAATTTCGCTTTTTGGGCAGTTGGGAGAAGTGTTTCTTGTTCGGCGAACTTTACTTTTAGTTCTGGACTGCTTTTATAATGTCGAATGGCATTTCAAATTTGACACACCAGGATGAATGAAAATTCTGTGGGATACGGAACTTGTAGAATTAATCTGCTAATGCTAATTTTTAAATTTTCTGAATATCCTTCGCAGTTTAGTTCAGGACTGCTTTTATAATGTCGAATGGCATTTCACATCTGACACAAGGATCAACGGAAATTCTTTGGAACACGAGGTGTGTAGAATTCATTGTCAATGCTAATTTTAAAGTATTCTGAATATCTCTCGAAGGTTGTCCTACTGCCTGACCGGATGGGTGATATGCCTATATATGATTGTTGCTTCTTCAAGGTAGTCCGAGAACTTTTGCGGATTTCCTTTAAATTTGCAAAATTTCTACAGCTACCGGTTGCATTGCTTTACCCAGCATCAGATAAATGACAGCTCGCTTAGCGTCTGCCGGCTTACTATTTCAGCATCAAAATCACCAATTTCGTTTTTGGGCAGTCGGGAGAATAGTTTCTTGTACGGCGACCTTTACTTTTAGTTCAGGACTGCTTTTATAATGTCGAATGGCATTGCACATTTGACACACAAGGATCAACGAAAATTCTTTGGGATACTGAACCTGTAGAATTAATTTGCCTATGCTAATTTTAAAATTTTCTGAATATCCCTCGCAGTTTGTTCTAGTGCCTGACCGGATGGGTTATATGCCTGAATATGATTGTTGCCTCTTTAAGGGAGTCCGAGAACTTTTAAGGATTTCTTTTAATTCTGCAATTATTCTACATCTACCTGTTGCATTCCTTTCCCAGCATCTGGTACATAACAGCTGGCTAAACGGTTGCCGGCTTACTATTTCAGCAACTAAATCCGCAATTTGGGCAGTCGGCAGAAGCGTTTCATGTTCAGCGAACTTAACTTTTAGTTCAAGACTGCATTTATAATGTCGAATGGCATTTCATATCTGACACAAGGATCAACGGAAATTCTTTGGGAAACGGGGCCTGTAGAATTAATTAGCCAATGCTAATTTGAACATTTTCTGAATATCCCTTGCAGTTTGTCTTAGTGCCTGACCGGATGGGTGATATGCCTGTATGATTGTTGCCTCATCAAGGTAGTCCGAGAACTTTTTAGGATTTCCTTTAAATTTGCAAAATTTCTACATCTACCGGTTGCATTGCTTTACCCAGCATCAGATAAATGACAGCTCGCTTAGCGTCTGCCGGCTTACTATTTCAGCATCAAAATCACCAATTTCGTTTTTGGGCAGTCGGGAGAATAGTTTCTTGTACGGCGACCTTTACTTTTAGTTCAGGACTGCTTTTATAATGTCGAATGGCATTGCACATTTGACACACAAGGATCAACGAAAATTCTTTGGGATACTGAACCTGTAGAATTAATTTGCCTATGCTAATTTTAAAATTTTCTGAATATCCCTCGCAGTTTGTTCTAGTGCCTGACCGGATGGGTTATATGCCTGAATATGATTGTTGCCTCTTCAAGGTACTCCGAGAACTCTTGAGGATTTCCTTTAATTTTGCAAAAATTCTACGTCTACTGGTTGCATTGCTTTACCCAGCATCAGGTATATGACAGCTCGCTAAGCGACTGACGGCATACTATTTCAGCATCAAAATCACCAGTTTCGCTTTTTGGGCAGTTGGGAGAAGTGTTTCTTGTTCGGCGAACTTTACTTTTATTTCTGGACTGCTTTTCTAATGTCGAATGGCAGTTCACATCTGACATCTGGTACAAGGATCAACGGAAATTCTTTGGGAAACGGTGTTTGTAGAATTCACTTGCCAATGCGAATTTTAAGTTTTCTGAATATCCCTCGGAGTTTGTCTTAGTGCCTGACCGGATGGGTAATATGCCGGTATATGTTTGTTGCCTCTCCCAGGTACTCCGAGAACTTTTGAGGATTTCTTTTAATTCTGCAATTATTCTACATCTACCTGTTGCATTCCTTTCCCAGCATCTGGTACATAACAGCTGGCTAAACGGTTGCCGGCTTACTATTTCAGCAACTAAATCCGCAATTTCGGCATTTTGGGCAGTCGGCAGAAGTGCGTCATGTTCAGCGAACTTTGCTTTTAGTTCAGGACTGCTTTTATAGTGTCGAATGACATTTTACATCTAACACAAGGATCAACGAAAATTCTTTGGGATACCAGGCCTGTAGAATTAATTTGCCAATGCTAAATTTTAAATTTTTCGTTTTTTGGGCAGTTGGGAGAAATTCTTTGGGAAACGGGGTGTGTAGCCAATGCTAATTTTAAAGTTTTCTGAATATCCCTCGCAGTTTGTCCTAGCGCCTGACCAGATGGATGATATGCCTGTATATGATTGTTGCCTCTTCAAGGTAGTCCGAGAACTTTTGAGGATTTCCTTTAATTTAGCAAAAATTCTACATCTACCGGTTGCATTGCTTTACGCAGCATCAGGTAAATGACAGCTCGCTAAGCGACTGACGGCATACTATTTCAGCATCAAAATCACCAATTTCGCTTTTTGGGCAGTTGGGAGAAGTGTTTCTTGTTCGGCGAACTTTACTTTTAGTTCTGGACTGCTTTTATAATGTCGAATGGCATTTCAAATTTGACACACCAGGATGAAGGAAAATTCTTTGGGATACGGAACTTGTAGAATTAATCTGCTAATGCTAATTTTCACATTTTCTGAATATCCTTCGCAGTTTAGTTCAGGACTGCTTTTATAATGTCGAATGGCATTTCACATCTGACACAAGGATCAACGGAAATTCTTTGGGAAACGAGGTGTGTAGAATTCATTGTCAATGCTAATTTTAAAGTATTCTGAATATCTCTCGAAGGTTGTCCTAGTGCCTGACCGGATGGGTGATATGCCTATGTATGATTGTTGCCTCTTCAAGGTAGTCCGAGAACTTTTGAGGATTTCCTTTAAATTTGCAAAATTTCTACATCTACCGGTTGCATTGCTTTACGCAGCATCAGGTAAATGACAGCTCGCTAAGCGACTGACGGCTTACTATATCAGCATCAAAATCACCAATTTCGCTTTTGGGCAGTTGGAAGAAGTGTTTCGTGTTCGGCGAACTTTACCCTTAGTTCAGGACTGCTTTTAGAATGTCAAATGGCAATTCAAATTTGACACATAATGATGAAGGAAAATTCTGTGGGATACGGAACTTGTAGAATTAATTTGCCAATGCTAATTTTAAAATTTTCCGATATCCCTCGCAGTTTGTCCTAGTGCCTGACCAGATGGGTGATATGCCTGTATAAGATTGTTGGCTCTTCAAGGTAGTCCGAGAACTTTTGAGGATTTCCTTTAATTTTGAAAAAATTCAACATCTACCGGCTGAATTGCTTTACCCAACATCAGGTACATGACAGCTCGCTAAGCGGCTGCCGGCTTACTATTTCAGCATCAAAATCACCAAGTTCTCATTTTGGGCAGTCGAGAGAAGCGCTTCATGTTCAGCGAACTTAACTTTTAGTTCAGGACTGCATTTATAATGTCGAATGGAAATGGAAATGGAAATTCTTTGGGAATCGGGGCCTGTAGAATTAATTAGCCAATGCTAATTTGAACATTTTCTGAATATCCCTTGCAGTTTGTCTTAGTGCCTGACCGGATGGGTGATATGCCTGTATGATTGTTGCCTCTTCAAGGTAGTCCGAGAACTTTTGAGGATTTCCTTTAAATTTGCAACATTTCTACATCTACCGGTTGCATTGCTTTACCCAGCATCAGATAAATGACAGCTCGCTTAGCGGCTGACGGCTTACTATTTCAGCATCAAAATCACCAATTTCGCTTTTTGGGCAGTCGGGAGAAGTGTTTCTTGTACGGCGAACTCTACTTTTAGTTCAGGACTGCATTTCTAATGTCGAATGGCAGTTCACATCTAACATCTGGTACAAGGATCAACGGAAATTCTTTGGGAAACGGTGTTTGTAGAATTCACTTGCCAATGCGAATTTTAAGTTTTCTGAATATCCCTCGGAGTTTGTCTTAGTGCCTGACCGGATGGGTAATATGCCGGTATATGTTTGTTGCCTCTCCTAGGTACTCCGAGAACTTTTGAGGATTTCCTTTAATTTAGCAAAAATTCTACATCTACCGGTTGCATTGCTTTATGCAGCATCAGGTAAATGACAGCTCGCTAAGCGACTGACGGCATACTATTTCAGCATCAAAATCACCAATTTCGCTTTTTGGGCAGTTGGGAGAAGTGTTTCTTGTTCGGCGAACTTTACTTTTAGTTCTGGACTGCTTTTACAATGTCGAATGGCATTTCAAATTTGACACACCAGGATGAAGGAAAATTCTTTGGGATACGGAACTTGTAGAATTAATCTGCTAATGCTAATTTTTAAATTTTCTGAATATCCTTCGCAGTTTAGTTCAGGACTGCTTTTATAATGTCGAATGGCATTTCACATCTGACACAAGGATCAACGGAAATTCTTTGGGAAACGAGGTGTGTAGAATTCATTGTCAATGCTAATTTTAAAGTATTCTGAATATCTCTCGAAGGTTGCCCTAGTGCCTGACCGGATGGGTGATATGCCTATATATGCTTGTTGCCACTTCAAGGTAGTCCGAGAACTTTTGAGGATTTCCTTTAAATTTGCCAAATTTCTACATCTACCTGTTGCATTGCTTTACCCAGCATCAGATAAATGACAGCTCGCTTAGCGGCTGCCGGCTTACTATTTCAGCATCAAAATCACCAAGTTCTCATTTTGGGCAGTCGAGAGAAGCGCTTCATGTTCAGCGAACTTAACTTTTAGTTCAGGACTGCATTTATAATGCCGAATGGAAATGGAAATGGAAATTCTTTGAGAAACGGGGCCTGTAAAATTAATTAGCCACTGCTAATTTGAACATTTTCTGAATATCCTTTGCAGTTTGTCTTAGTGCCTGACCGGATGGGTGATATGCCTGTATATGTATGTTGCCTCTTCCAGGTATTCCGAGAACATTTGGGTATTTCCTTTAATTCTGCAATAATTCTACATCTACCTGGTGCATTCCTTTCCCAGAATCGGTTGCATGACAGGTGGCTAAACGGTTGCTGGCTTACTATTTCAGCATCAAAATCACCAATTTCGCTTTTTGCGAAGTCGGGAGAAGTGTTTCTTGTACGGCGAACTTTACTTTTAGATCAGGACTGCTTCTATAATGTCGAATGGCATTTTACATTTGACACACAAGGATCAACGAAAATTCTTTGGGATACTGAACCTGTAGAATTAATTTGCCAATGCTAATTTTAAAGTATTCTGAATATCTCTCGAAGATTGTCCTAGTGCCTGACCGGATGGGTGATATGCCTGAATATGATTGTTGCCTCTTCAAGGTACTCCGAGAACTCTTGAGGATTTCCTATAATTTTGCAAAAATTCTACATCTACCGGTTGCATTGCTTTACCCAGCATTAGGTACATGACAGCTCGCTAAGCGGCTGCCGGCTTACTATTTCAGCATCAAAATCACCAATTTCGCTTTTTGGGCAGTCGGTAGAAGTGTTTCTTGTACGGCGAACTTTACTTTTAGATCAGGAATGCTTCTATAATGTCGAATGGCATTTTACATTTGACACACAAGGATCAACGAAAATTCTTTGGGATACTGAACCTGTAGAATTAATTTGCCAATGCTAATTTTAAAATTTTCTGAATATCCCTCGCAGTTTGTCCTAGTGCCTGACCAGATGAGTTTTATGCCTGTATATGAGTTGCCTCTTAAAGGTAGTTTGAAAACTTTTGAGGATTTCTTTTAATTCTGTAAATATTTTACGTCTAACGGTTGCATTGCTTTACCCAGCATTAGGTACATGACAGCTCGCTAATCGGCTGCCGGCTTACTATTTCAGCATCAAAATCACCAATTTCGCTTTTTGGGCAGTCGGGAGAAGTGTTTCTTGTACGGCGAACTTTACTTTTAGTTCAGGACTGCATTTCTAATGTCGAATGGCAGTTCACATCTGACATCTGGCACAAGTATCAACGGAAATTCTTTAGGAAACGGTGTTTGTAGAATTCACTTGCCAATGCGAATTTTAAGTTTTCTGAATATCCCTCGGAGTTTGTCTTAGTGCCTGACCGGATGGGTAATATGCCGGTATATTTTTGTTGCCTCTCCCAGGTACTTCGAGAACATTTGAGGATTTCCTTTAATTCTGCAATAATTCTACATTTACCTGGTGCATTCCTTTCCCAGAATCGGTTACATGACAGGTGGCTGAACGGTTGCTGGCTTACTATTTCAGCATCAAAATCACCAATTTCGCTTTTTGGGAAGTCGGGAGAAGTGTTTCTTGTACGGCGAACTTTACTTTTAGATCAGGACTGCTTCTATAATGTCGAATGGCATTTTACATTTGACACACAAGGATCAACGAAAATTCTTTGGGATACTAAACCTGTAGAATTAATTTGCCAATGCTAATTTTAAAGTATTCTGAATATCTCTCGAAGATTGTCCTAGTGCCTGACCGGATGGGTGATATGCCTGAATATGATTGTTGCCTCTTCAAGGTACTCCGAGAACTCTTGAGGATTTCCTTTAATTTTGCAAAAATTCTACATCTACTGGTTGCATTGCTTTACCCAGCATCAGGTATATGACAGCTCGCTAAGCGACTGACGGCATACTATTTCAGCATCAAAATCACCAATTTCGCTTTTTGAGCAGTTGGGAGAAGTGTTTCTTGTTCGGCGAACTTTACTTTTAGTTCTGGACTGCTTTTATAATGTCTGTCATTTCAAATTTGACACACCAGTATGAAGGAAAATTCTTTGGGATACGGAACTTGTAGAATTAATCTGCTAATGCTAATTTTTAAATTTTCTGAATAACCTTCGCAGTTTAGTTCAGGACTGCTTTTATAATGTCGAATGGCATTTCACATCTGACACAAGGATCAACGGAAATTCTTTGGGAAACGAGGTGTGTAGAATTCATTGTCAATGCTAATTTTAAAGTATTCTGAATATCTCTCGAAGGTTGCCCTAGTGCCTGACCGGATGGGTGATATGCCTATATATGCTTGTTGCCACTTCAAGGTAGTCCGAGAACTTTTGAGGATTTCCTTTAAATTTGCAAAATTTCTACATCTACCGGTTGCATTGCTTTACCCAGCATCAGATAAATGACAGCTCGCTTAGCGGCTGCCGGCTTACTATTTCAGCATCAAAATCACCAAGTTCTCATTTTGGGCAGTCGAGAGAAGCGCTTCATGTTCAGCGAACTTAACTTTTAGTTCAGGACTGCATTTATAATGCCGAATGGAAATGGAAATGGAAATTCTTTGAGAAACGGGGCCTTTAAAATTAATTAGCCACTGCTAATTTGAACATTTTCTGAATATCCTTTGCAGTTTGTCTTAGTGCCTGACCGGATGGGTGATATGCCTGTATATGTATGTTGCCTCTTCCAGGTATTCCGAGAACATTTGGGTATTTCCTTTAATTCTGCAATAATTCTACATCTACCTGGTGCATTCCTTTCCCAGAATCGGTTGCATGACAGGTGGCTAAACGGTTGCTGGCTTACTATTTCAGCATCAAAATCACCAATTTCGCTTTTTGCGAAGTCGGGAGAAGTGTTTCTTGTACGGCGAACTTTACTTTTAGATCAGGACTGCTTCTATAATGTCGAATGGCATTTTACATTTGACACACAAGGATCAACGAAAATTCTTTGGGATACTGAACCTGTAGAATTAATTTGCCAATGCTAATTTTAAAGTATTCTGAATATCTCTCGAAGATTGTCCTAGTGCCTGACCGAATGGGTGATATGCCTGAATATGATTGTTGCCTCTTCAAGGTACTCCGAGAACTCTTGAGGATTTCCTTTAATTTTGCAAAAATTCTACATCTACTGGTTGCATTGCTTTACCCAGCATCAGGTATATGACAGCTCGCTAAGCGACTGACGGCATACTATTTCAGCATCAAAATCACCAATTTCGCTTTTTGAGCAGTTGGGAGAAGTGTTTCTTGTTCGGCGAACTTTACTTTTAGTTCTGGACTGCTTTTATAATGTCTGTCATTTCAAATTTGACACACCAGTATGAAGGAAAATTCTTTGGGATACGGAACTTGTAGAATTAATCTGCTAATGCTAATTTTTAAATTTTCTGAATAACCTTCGCAGTTTAGTTCAGGACTGCTTTTATAATGTCGAATGGCATTTCACATCTGACACAAGGATCAACGGAAATTCTTTGGGAAACGAGGTGTGTAGAATTCATTGTCAATGCTAATTTTAAAGTATTCTGAATATCTCTCGAAGGTTGCCCTAGTGCCTGACCGGATGGGTGATATGCCTATATATGCTTGTTGCCACTTCAAGGTAGTCCGAGAACTTTTGAGGATTTCCTTTAAATTTGCAAAATTTCTACATCTACCGGTTGCATTGCTTTACCCAGCATCAGATAAATGACAGCTCGCTTAGCGGCTGCCGGCTTACTATTTCAGCATCAAAATCACCAAGTTCTCATTTTGGGCAGTCGAGAGAAGCGCTTCATGTTCAGCGAACTTAACTTTTAGTTCAGGACTGCATTTATAATGCCGAATGGAAATGGAAATGGAAATTCTTTGAGAAACGGGGCCTGTAAAATTAATTAGCCACTGCTAATTTGAACATTTTCTGAATATCCTTTGCAGTTTGTCTTAGTGCCTGACCGGATGGGTGATATGCCTGTATATGTATGTTGCCTCTTCCAGGTATTCCGAGAACATTTGGGTATTTCCTTTAATTCTGCAATAATTCTACATCTACCTGGTGCATTCCTTTCCCAGAATCGGTTGCATGACAGGTGGCTAAACGGTTGCTGGCTTACTATTTCAGCATCAAAATCACCAATTTCGCTTTTGCGAAGTCGGGAGAAGTGTTTCTTGTACGGCGAACTTTACTTTTAGATCAGGACTGCTTCTATAATGTCGAATGGCATTTTACATTTGACACACAAGGATCAACGAAAATCTTTGGGATACTGAACCTGTAGAATTAATTTGGCCAATGCTAATTTTAAAGTATTCTGAATATCTCTCGAAGATTGTCCTAGTGCCTGCCCGGATGGGTGATATGCCTGAATATGATTGTTGCCTCTTCAAGGTACTCCGAGAACTCTTGAGGATTTCCTATAATTTTGCAAAAATTCTACATCTACCGGTTGCATTGCTTTACCCAGCATTAGGTACATGACAGCTCGCTAAGCGGCTGCCGGCTTACTATTTCAGCATCAAAATCACCAATTTCGCTTTTTGGGCAGTCGGTAGAAGTGTTTCTTGTACGGCGAACTTTACTTTTAGATCAGGAATGCTTCTATAATGTCGAATGGCATTTTACATTTGACACACAAGGATCAACGAAAATTCTTTGGGATACTGAACCTGTAGAATTAATTTGCCAATGCTAATTTTAAAGTATTCTGAATATCTCTCGAAGATTGTCCTAGTGCCTGACCGAATGGGTGATATGCCTGAATATGATTGTTGCCTCTTCAAGGTACTCCGAGAACTCTTGAGGATTTCCTTTAATTTTGCAAAAATTCTACATCTACTGGTTGCATTGCTTTACCCAGCATCAGGTATATGACAGCTCGCTAAGCGACTGACGGCATACTATTTCAGCATCAAAATCACCAATTTCGCTTTTTGAGCAGTTGGGAGAAGTGTTTCTTGTTCGGCGAACTTTACTTTTAGTTCTGGACTGCTTTTATAATGTCTGTCATTTCAAATTTGACACACCAGTATGAAGGAAAATTCTTTGGGATACGGAACTTGTAGAATTAATCTGCTAATGCTAATTTTTAAATTTTCTGAATAACCTTCGCAGTTTAGTTCAGGACTGCTTTTATAATGTCGAATGGCATTTCACATCTGACACAAGGATCAACGGAAATTCTTTGGGAAACGAGGTGTGTAGAATTCATTGTCAATGCTAATTTTAAAGTATTCTGAATATCTCTCGAAGGTTGCCCTAGTGCCTGACCGGATGGGTGATATGCCTATATATGCTTGTTGCCACTTCAAGGTAGTCCGAGAACTTTTGAGGATTTCCTTTAAATTTGCAAAATTTCTACATCTACCGGTTGCATTGCTTTACCCAGCATCAGATAAATGACAGCTCGCTTAGCGGCTGCCGGCTTACTATTTCAGCATCAAAATCACCAAGTTCTCATTTTGGGCAGTCGAGAGAAGCGCTTCATGTTCAGCGAACTTA
>NW_022045798.1:0-54837 GCF_003285905.1 Drosophila hydei
AATGAACCAGTTCAATGGAACCAATGCAAAAGAATCAGATCAAATGAACCAGTTCAAGTGAGCGATATCAAAGGAACTGATTCAAATGAACTAGAAAGGAACTAGTTTACATGAACTAGTTCAAATGAACAAGTTTAAATGAAACAGTTCAAATGAACCAGCTGAAATGATCCAGTTCATATGAACCAGTTCAAATGAAACAGTTCAAATGAACAAGTTTAAATGAACTAGTTCAAATGAACCAGTTCAAATGAACCAGTTCAAATGAACCAGTTCAAACGAACCAATTCAGAAGAACCAGTTCAAATAAACGAGATCAAAGGAACTAGTTCAAATTAAATAGTTCAACTGAACCAGTTCAAATGAGCCAGCTGAAATGATCCAGTTCATATGAACCAGTTCAAATGAAACAGTTCAAATGAACAAGTTCAAATGAACATGTTCAAATGAACAAGTTTAAATGAACAAGTTTAAATGAACTAGTTCAAATGAACCAGTTCAAATGAACCAGTTCAAATGAACCAGTTCAAATGAACCAGTTCAAATGAACCAATTCAGATGAGCCAGTTCAAATGAACGTGATCAAAGGAACTAGTTCAATTGAACCAGTTCAAATGAACCAGTTCAAATGAACCAATTCAGAAGAACCAGTTCAAATAAACGAGATCAAAGGAACTAGTTCAAATTAAATAGTTCAACTGAACCAGTTCAAATGAACCAGCTGAAATGATCCAGTTCATATGAACCAGTTCAAATGAAACAGTTCAAATGAACAAGTTTAAATGAACTAGTTCAAATGAACCAGTTCAAATGAACCAGTTCAAATGAACCAGTTCAAACGAACCAGTTCAAATGAACCAGCTCAAATTAACCAGCTCAAATGAACCAGCGCAAATGAACAAGTTCAAATGAACCTTTTCAAATGAACCAGTTCAAATGAACCAGTTCACATGAACCAGTTCAAATGAACCAGTTCAAATGAACCAGTTCAAATTAACTAGTTTACATGTACTAGTTCAAATGAACTAGTTCAACTGAAATAGTTTACATGTACTAGTTCAAATGAACTAGTTCAACTGAACTAGTTCAAATGAACTAGTTCAAATGAACAAGTTCAAATGAACTAGTTCAAATGCGCCATTTCGAATGAACAAGTTCAATTGAAAAAGTTCAAATGAACCAGTTCAATTGAACAAGTTCAAATGAACCAGTTCAAATGAACCAGTTCAAATGAACCAGCTGAAATGATCCAGTTCATATGAACCAGTTCAAATGAACCAGTTCAAATGAACCAGTTCAAATGAACCAGTTCAAATGAACCAGTTCAATTGAACCAGTTCACGTAAACGATATCAAAGGAACTAGTTCAAATGAACTAGAAAGGAATTAGTTTACATGAACCAGTTCAAATGAACAAGTTTAAATGAACTGTTTCAAATGAAATAGTTCAAATGAACCAGTTCAAATGAACTAGTTCAAATGAACCAGTTCAAATGAACCAGTTCAAATGAACCAGTTCAAACGAACCAGTTCAAATGAACCAGCTCAAATTAACCAGCTCAATTGAACTCAAATGAACCAGTTCAAATGAACCAGTTCAAATGAGCCAGTTCAAATGAACCAATTCAGACGAACCAGTTCAAATGAACGAGATCAAAGGAACAAGTTTAAATGAACCAGTTCAAATGAACCAGTTCAAATGAACCATTTCAAATGAACCAGCTGAAATGATCCAGTTCATATGAAATAGTTCAAATGAATCAGTTCAAATGAACCAGTTCAAGTGAACCAGTTCAATTGAACCAGTTCAATGCAACCAGTTCAAACGAATCAGTTCAAATGAGCCAATTTAGATGAACCAGTTCAATAGAACCGGTTCAATTGAACAAGTTCAAATGAACCAGCTGAAATGATCCAGTTCATATGAACCAGTTAAAATGAACCAGTTAAAATGAACCAGTTCAAATGAACCAGTTCAATTGAACCAGTTCAAGTAAACGATATCAAAGGAACTAGTTCAAATGAACTAGAAAGGAATTAGTTTACATGAACCAGTTCAAATGAACAAGTTTAAATGAACTGTTTCAAATGAAATAGTTCAAATGAACCAGTTCAAATGACCCAGATGAATTGATCCAGTTCATATGAACCAGTTCAAATGAACTCGTTCAAATGAACTAGTTTAAATGTACTAGTTCAAATGAACTAGTTCAATTGAACTCAAATGAACCAGTTCAAATGAACCAGTTCAAATGAGCCAGTTCAAATGAACCAATTCAGACCAAACAGTTCAAATGAACGTGATCAAAGGAACTCGTTCAAATGAACAAGTTTAAATGAACCAGTTCATATGAACCAGTTCAAATGAACCAGTTCAAATGAACCAGCTGAAATGATCCAGTTCATATGAAATAGTTCAAATGAATCAGTTCAAATGAACCAGTTCAAGTGAACCAGTTCAATTGAACCAGTTCAATGCAACCAGTTCAAACGAATCAGTTCAAATGAGCCAATTTAGATGAACCGGTTCAAATGAACGAGACCAAAGGAACTAGTTCAAATGAACTAGAAAGGAACTAGTTCAAATGAACCAGTTAAAATGAACAAGTTTAAATGAACTAGTTCAAATGAACTAGTTCAAATTAACTAGTTCAAATGAACTAGTTCAAATTAACTAGTTCAAATGAGCCAGTTCAAATGAACCAGCTGAAATGATCCAGTTCATATGAACCAGTTCAAATGAACCAGTTCAAATGAACCCGTTCAAATGAACCAATTCAGATAAACCAGTTCAAATGAACTAGTTCAAATGAACTATTTCAAATGAACCAGTTCACATGAACCAGTTCAAATGAACCAGTTCAAATGATCTAGTTCAAATGAACCATTTCAAATGAACCAGTTCAAATGAATCAGTTCAAATGAACCATTTCAAATGAACCAGTTCAAATGAATCAGTTCAAATGAACGAGATCAAAGGAACTAGTTCAATTGAACCAGTTCAAATGAACCAGTTAAAATGAACCAGTTCAAATGAACCAGTTCAAATGAACCATTTCAAATGATCCAGTTCAAATGAATCAGTTCAAATGAACGAGATCAAAGGAACTAGTTCAATTGAACCAGTTCAAATGAACCAGTTCAGATGAACCAGTTCAAATGAACCAGTTCAAATGAACCAGTTCAGATGAACCAGTTCAATAGAACCGGTTCAATTGAACAAGTTCAAATGAACCAGTTCAAATGAACCATTTCAAATGAACCAGCTGAAATGATCCAGTTCATATGAACCAGTTCAAATGAACCAGTTAAAATGAACCAGTTCAAATGAACCAGTTCAAATGAACCAGTTCAATTGAACCAGTTCAAGTAAACGATATCAAAGGAACTAGTTCAAATGAACTAGAAAGGTATTAGTTTACATGAACCAGTTCAAATGAACAAGTTTAAATGAACTGTTGCAAATGAAATAGTTCAAATGAACCAGTTCAAATGAACCAGATGAAATGAACCAGTTCATATGAACCAGTTCAAATGAACTAGTTCAAATGAACTAGTTTAAATGTACTAGTTCAAATTAACTAGTTCAAATGAGCCAGTTCAAATGAACCAGCTGAAATGATCCAGTTCATATGAACCAGTTAAAATGAACCAGTTCAAATGAACCAGTTCAATTGAACCAGTTCAAGTAAACGATATCAAAGGAACTAGTTCAAATGAACTAGAAAGGAATTAGTTTACATGAACCAGTTCAAATGAACAAGTTTAAATGAACTGTTTCAAATGAAATAGTTCAAATGAATCAGGTCAAATGAACCAGTTCAAGTGAACCAGTTCAATGCAACCAGTTCAAACGAATCAGTTCAAATAAGCCAATTTAGATGAACCGGTTCAAATGAACGAGACCAAAGGAACTAGTTCAAATGAACTAGAAAGGAACTAGTTCAAATGAACCAGTTAAAATGAACAAGTTTAAATGAACTAGTTCAAATGAACTAGTTCAAATTAACTAGTTCAAATGAGCCAGTTCAAATGAACCAGCTGAAATGATCCAGTTCATATGAACCAGTTCAAATGAACCAGTTCAAATGAACCAGTTCAAATGAACCAATTCAGATAAACCAGTTCAAATGAACTAGTTCAAATGAACTATTTCAAATGAACCAGTTCACATGAACCAGTTCAAATGAACCAGTTCAAATGATCTAGTTCAAATGAGCCATTCCAAATGAAAAAGTTAAATTGAAAAAGTTCAAATGAACCAGTTCAAATGAACTTGTTCAAATGAACTTGTTCAAATGAACTTGTTCAAATTAACTAGAAAGGAAATAGTTCAAATGAACCAGTTTAAATGAACCAGCTTAAGTGAACCAGTTCAAATGAACCAGTTCAAATGAACCAGTTCAAATGAACAAATTCAAATGAACAATTTTAAATGATCCAGTTCAAATGAGCCAGCTGAAATGATCCAGTTCATATAAACCAGTTCAAATGAACCAGTTCACATGAACCAGTTCAAATGAACCAGTTCAAATGAGCGAGATCAAAGGAACTCGTTCAAATGAACCAGTTCAAATGAGTACGTTTAAATGAACTAGTTCAATTGAACCATTTCAAATGAACCAGCTGAAATGATCCAGTTCATATGAACCAGTTCAAGTGAACCAGTTCAAATGAACTAATTCAAATGAACAAGTTTAAATGAATCAGTTCAATTGAACCAGCTGAAATGATCCAGTTCATATAAACCAGTTCAAATGAACCAGTTCACATGAACCAGTTCAAATGAACCAGTTCAAATGAGCGAGATCAAAGGAACTCGTTCAAATGAACCAGTTCAAATGAGCAAGTTTAAATGAACTAGTTCAATTGAACCATTTCAAATGAACCAGCTGAAATGATCCAGTTCATATGAACCAGTTCAAATGAGCCAGTTCAAATGAACCAGTTCAAATGAACCAGTTCAAATGAACCAGTTCAAATGAACGAGATCAAACTAACTAGTTCAAATGAACAAGTTCAAATGAACTAGTTCAAATGAGCCGGTTCAAATGAACGAGATCAAATGAACTAGTTCAAATGAACCAGCTGAAATGATCCAGTTCATATGAACCAGTTCAAATGAACCAGTTC
This sequence comes from Drosophila hydei, assembly GCF_003285905.1. Lineage (NCBI taxonomy): Eukaryota > Metazoa > Arthropoda > Insecta > Diptera > Drosophilidae > Drosophila > Drosophila hydei. Next base: position 5,134 of record NW_022045798.1, read on the forward strand.
AAATGTACCAGTTCAAATGAAACAGTTCAAATGAACCAGTTCAAATAAACCAGTTCAAATGAACCAGTTCAAATGCACCATTTGAAATGAAAGAGTTCAAATGAACCAGTTCAAATGAACCAATTCAGATGATCCAGTTCAAAAGAACGAGATCAAAGGAATTAGTTTAAATGAACTAGTGCAAATGAACTAGTTCAAATGAACTAGTTCAAATGAACTTTTTCAAATGAACTAGTTCAGATGAACTTTTTCAAATGAACTAGTTCAAATGAACTTGTTTAAATGTACTGTATCAAATGAACTAGTTCAAATGTACAAGTTTAAATGAACCAGTTCGAATGAACCAGCTGAAATGATCCAGTTCAAATGAACCAGATCAAATAAACCAGCTCCAATGAACCAGTTCAAATGAACCAGTTCAAATAAACCAGTTCAAATGAACCAGTTCAAATGAACCAGTTCAAATGAACCAGTTCAAATGAACGAGATCAAAGGAACTAGTTCAAATGAACCAGTTCACATGAACCAGTACAAATGAACAAGTTCAAATGAACCAATTCAGACAAACCAGTTCAAATGAACGAGTTCAAAGGAACAAGTTCAAATGAACAAGTTCAAATGAACAAGTTCAAATGAGCAAGTTCAAATGAACTAGTTCAAATGAACTAGTTCAAATGAACTAGTTAAAATGAACCAGTTCAATTGATCAAGTTCAATTGAACAAGTTCAAATGAACCAGTTCACATGAACCAGTTCAAATGATCTAGTTCAAATGAGCCATTACAAATGAAAAAGTTAAATTGAAAAAGTTCAAATGAACCAGTTCAAATGAACTTGTTCAAATGAACTTGCTCAAATGAACTTGTTCAAATAAACTAGTTCAAGTTAACTAGAAAGGAACTAGTTCAAATGAACCAGTTTAAATGAACCAGCTTAAGTGAACCAGTTCAAATGAACCAGTTCAAAGGAACTAATTCAAATGAACAAGTTTAAATGATCCAGTTCAAATGAACCAGCTGAAATTATCCAGTTCATATAAACCAGTTCAAATAAACCAGTTCACATGAACCAGTTCAAATGAACCAGTTCAAATGAGCGAGATCAAAGAATCAGTTCAAATGAACCAGTTCAGATGAAACAGTTCAAATGAACCAGTTCAAATGAACCAGTTCAAATGAACCAGTTCAAATGAACCAGTTCAAATGAACCAGTTCAAATGATCCATTTGAAATGAAATCGTTCAAATGAACCAGTTCAAATGAACAAATTCAGATGAACCAGTTCAAATGAACGAGATCAAAGGAACTAGTTCAAATGAACTAGTGCAAATGAACTAGTTCAAATGAACTAGTTCAAATAAACTTTTTCAAATGAACTTTTTCAAATGAACTAGTTCAGATGAACTTTTTCAAATGAACTAGTTCAAATGAATGTACTATATCAAATGAACTAATTCAAATAAATTAGTTCAAATGTACAAGTTTAAATGAACCAGTTCAAATGAACCAGCTGAAATGATCCAGTTCAAATGAACCAGTTCAAATAAACCAGTTCAAATGAACCAGTTCAAGTAAACCAGTTCAAATGAACCAGTTCAAATGAACCAGTTCAAATGAACCAGTTCACATGAACCAGTACAAATGAACAAGTTCAAATGAACCAATTCAGACAAACCAGTTCAAATGAACGAGTTCAAATGAACAAGTTCAAATGAACAAGTTCATATGAACCAGCTGAAATGATCCAGTTCATATGAGCCAGTTCAAATGAACCAGTTCAAATGAACTAGTTCAAATGAACCAGTTCAAATGAACCAGTTCAAATGAACCAGTTCAAATGAACTAGTTCAAATGAACCAGTTCAAATGAACCAATTCAGACCAAACAGTTCAAATGAACGTGATCAAAGGAACTCGTTCAAATGAACAAGTTTAAATGAACCAGTTCATATGAACCAGTTCAAATGAACCAGTTCAAATGAACCAGCTGAAATGATCCAGTTCATATGAAATAGTTCAAATGAATCAGTTCAAATGAACCAGTTCAAGTGAACCAGTTCAATTGAACCAGTTCAATGCAACCAGTTCAAACGAATCAGTTCAAATGAGCCAATTTAGATGAACCAGTTCAATAGAACCGGTTCAATTGAACAAGTTCAAATGAACCAGCTGAAATGATCCAGTTCATATGAACCAGTTAAAATGAACCAGTTAAAATGAACCAGTTCAAATGAACCAGTTCAATTGAACCAGTTCAAGTAAACGATATCAAAGGAACTAGTTCAAATGAACTAGAAAGGAATTAGTTTACATGAACCAGTTCAAATGAACAAGTTTAAATGAACTGTTTCAAATGAAATAGTTCAAATGAACCAGTTCAAATGACCCAGATGAATTGATCCAGTTCATATGAACCAGTTCAAATGAACTCGTTCAAATGAACTAGTTTAAATGTACTAGTTCAAATGAACTAGTTCAATTGAACTCAAATGAACCAGTTCAAATGAACCAGTTCAAATGAGCCAGTTCAAATGAACCAATTCAGACCAAACAGTTCAAATGAACGTGATCAAAGGAACTCGTTCAAATGAACAAGTTTAAATGAACCAGTTCATATGAACCAGTTCAAATGAACCAGTTCAAATGAACCAGCTGAAATGATCCAGTTCATATGAAATAGTTCAAATGAATCAGTTCAAATGAACCAGTTCAAGTGAACCAGTTCAATTGAACCAGTTCAATGCAACCAGTTCAAACGAATCAGTTCAAATGAGCCAATTTAGATGAACCGGTTCAAATGAACGAGACCAAAGGAACTAGTTCAAATGAACTAGAAAGGAACTAGTTCAAATGAACCAGTTAAAATGAACAAGTTTAAATGAACTAGTTCAAATGAACTAGTTCAAATTAACTAGTTCAAATGAACTAGTTCAAATTAACTAGTTCAAATGAGCCAGTTCAAATGAACCAGCTGAAATGATCCAGTTCATATGAACCAGTTCAAATGAACCAGTTCAAATGAACCCGTTCAAATGAACCAATTCAGATAAACCAGTTCAAATGAACTAGTTCAAATGAACTATTTCAAATGAACCAGTTCACATGAACCAGTTCAAATGAACCAGTTCAAATGATCTAGTTCAAATGAACCATTTCAAATGAACCAGTTCAAATGAATCAGTTCAAATGAACCATTTCAAATGAACCAGTTCAAATGAATCAGTTCAAATGAACGAGATCAAAGGAACTAGTTCAATTGAACCAGTTCAAATGAACCAGTTAAAATGAACCAGTTCAAATGAACCAGTTCAAATGAACCATTTCAAATGATCCAGTTCAAATGAATCAGTTCAAATGAACGAGATCAAAGGAACTAGTTCAATTGAACCAGTTCAAATGAACCAGTTCAGATGAACCAGTTCAAATGAACCAGTTCAAATGAACCAGTTCAGATGAACCAGTTCAATAGAACCGGTTCAATTGAACAAGTTCAAATGAACCAGTTCAAATGAACCATTTCAAATGAACCAGCTGAAATGATCCAGTTCATATGAACCAGTTCAAATGAACCAGTTAAAATGAACCAGTTCAAATGAACCAGTTCAAATGAACCAGTTCAATTGAACCAGTTCAAGTAAACGATATCAAAGGAACTAGTTCAAATGAACTAGAAAGGTATTAGTTTACATGAACCAGTTCAAATGAACAAGTTTAAATGAACTGTTGCAAATGAAATAGTTCAAATGAACCAGTTCAAATGAACCAGATGAAATGAACCAGTTCATATGAACCAGTTCAAATGAACTAGTTCAAATGAACTAGTTTAAATGTACTAGTTCAAATTAACTAGTTCAAATGAGCCAGTTCAAATGAACCAGCTGAAATGATCCAGTTCATATGAACCAGTTAAAATGAACCAGTTCAAATGAACCAGTTCAATTGAACCAGTTCAAGTAAACGATATCAAAGGAACTAGTTCAAATGAACTAGAAAGGAATTAGTTTACATGAACCAGTTCAAATGAACAAGTTTAAATGAACTGTTTCAAATGAAATAGTTCAAATGAATCAGGTCAAATGAACCAGTTCAAGTGAACCAGTTCAATGCAACCAGTTCAAACGAATCAGTTCAAATAAGCCAATTTAGATGAACCGGTTCAAATGAACGAGACCAAAGGAACTAGTTCAAATGAACTAGAAAGGAACTAGTTCAAATGAACCAGTTAAAATGAACAAGTTTAAATGAACTAGTTCAAATGAACTAGTTCAAATTAACTAGTTCAAATGAGCCAGTTCAAATGAACCAGCTGAAATGATCCAGTTCATATGAACCAGTTCAAATGAACCAGTTCAAATGAACCAGTTCAAATGAACCAATTCAGATAAACCAGTTCAAATGAACTAGTTCAAATGAACTATTTCAAATGAACCAGTTCACATGAACCAGTTCAAATGAACCAGTTCAAATGATCTAGTTCAAATGAGCCATTCCAAATGAAAAAGTTAAATTGAAAAAGTTCAAATGAACCAGTTCAAATGAACTTGTTCAAATGAACTTGTTCAAATGAACTTGTTCAAATTAACTAGAAAGGAAATAGTTCAAATGAACCAGTTTAAATGAACCAGCTTAAGTGAACCAGTTCAAATGAACCAGTTCAAATGAACCAGTTCAAATGAACAAATTCAAATGAACAATTTTAAATGATCCAGTTCAAATGAGCCAGCTGAAATGATCCAGTTCATATAAACCAGTTCAAATGAACCAGTTCACATGAACCAGTTCAAATGAACCAGTTCAAATGAGCGAGATCAAAGGAACTCGTTCAAATGAACCAGTTCAAATGAGTACGTTTAAATGAACTAGTTCAATTGAACCATTTCAAATGAACCAGCTGAAATGATCCAGTTCATATGAACCAGTTCAAGTGAACCAGTTCAAATGAACTAATTCAAATGAACAAGTTTAAATGAATCAGTTCAATTGAACCAGCTGAAATGATCCAGTTCATATAAACCAGTTCAAATGAACCAGTTCACATGAACCAGTTCAAATGAACCAGTTCAAATGAGCGAGATCAAAGGAACTCGTTCAAATGAACCAGTTCAAATGAGCAAGTTTAAATGAACTAGTTCAATTGAACCATTTCAAATGAACCAGCTGAAATGATCCAGTTCATATGAACCAGTTCAAATGAGCCAGTTCAAATGAACCAGTTCAAATGAACCAGTTCAAATGAACCAGTTCAAATGAACGAGATCAAACTAACTAGTTCAAATGAACAAGTTCAAATGAACTAGTTCAAATGAGCCGGTTCAAATGAACGAGATCAAATGAACTAGTTCAAATGAACCAGCTGAAATGATCCAGTTCATATGAACCAGTTCAAATGAACCAGTTCAAATGTACCAGTTCAAATGAAACAGTTCAAATGAACCAGTTCAAATAAACCAGTTCAAATGAACCAGTTCAAATGCACCATTTGAAATGAAAGAGTTCAAATGAACCAGTTCAAATGAACCAATTCAGATGATCCAGTTCAAAAGAACGAGATCAAAGGAATTAGTTTAAATGAACTAGTGCAAATGAACTAGTTCAAATGAACTAGTTCAAATGAACTTTTTCAAATGAACTAGTTCAGATGAACTTTTTCAAATGAACTAGTTCAAATGAACTTGTTTAAATGTACTGTATCAAATGAACTAGTTCAAATGTACAAGTTTAAATGAACCAGTTCGAATGAACCAGCTGAAATGATCCAGTTCAAATGAACCAGATCAAATAAACCAGCTCCAATGAACCAGTTCAAATGAACCAGTTCAAATAAACCAGTTCAAATGAACCAGTTCAAATGAACCAGTTCAAATGAACCAGTTCAAATGAACGATATCAAAGGAACTAGTTCAAATGAACCAGTTCACATGAACCAGTACAAATGAACAAGTTCAAATGAACCAATTCAGACAAACCAGTTCAAATGAACGAGTTCAAAGGAACAAGTTCAAATGAACAAGTTCAAATGAACAAGTTCAAATGAGCAAGTTCAAATGAACTAGTTCAAATGAACTAGTTCAAATGAACTAGTTAAAATGAACCAGTTCAATTGATCAAGTTCAATTGAACAAGTTCAAATGAACCAGTTCACATGAACCAGTTCAAATGATCTAGTTCAAATGAGCCATTACAAATGAAAAAGTTAAATTGAAAAAGTTCAAATGAACCAGTTCAAATGAACTTGTTCAAATGAACTTGCTCAAATGAACTTGTTCAAATAAACTAGTTCAAGTTAACTAGAAAGGAACTAGTTCAAATGAACCAGTTTAAATGAACCAGCTTAAGTGAACCAGTTCAAATGAACCAGTTCAAAGGAACTAATTCAAATGAACAAGTTTAAATGATCCAGTTCAAATGAACCAGCTGAAATTATCCAGTTCATATAAACCAGTTCAAATAAACCAGTTCACATGAACCAGTTCAAATGAACCAGTTCAAATGAGCGAGATCAAAGAATCAGTTCAAATGAACCAGTTCAGATGAAACAGTTCAAATGAACCAGTTCAAATGAACCAGTTCAAATGAACCAGTTCAAATGAACCAGTTCAAATGAACCAGTTCAAATGATCCATTTGAAATGAAATCGTTCAAATGAACCAGTTCAAATGAACAAATTCAGATGAACCAGTTCAAATGAACGAGATCAAAGGAACTAGTTCAAATGAACTAGTGCAAATGAACTAGTTCAAATGAACTAGTTCAAATAAACTTTTTCAAATGAACTTTTTCAAATGAACTAGTTCAGATGAACTTTTTCAAATGAACTAGTTCAAATGAATGTACTATATCAAATGAACTAATTCAAATAAATTAGTTCAAATGTACAAGTTTAAATGAACCAGTTCAAATGAACCAGCTGAAATGATCCAGTTCAAATGAACCAGTTCAAATAAACCAGTTCAAATGAACCAGTTCAAGTAAACCAGTTCAAATGAACCAGTTCAAATGAACCAGTTCAAATGAACCAGTTCACATGAACCAGTACAAATGAACAAGTTCAAATGAACCAATTCAGACAAACCAGTTCAAATGAACGAGTTCAAATGAACAAGTTCAAATGAACAAGTTCATATGAACCAGCTGAAATGATCCAGTTCATATGAGCCAGTTCAAATGAACCAGTTCAAATGAACTAGTTCAAATGAACCAGTTCAAATGAACCAGTTCAAATGAACCAGTTCAAATGAACTAGTTCAAATGAACCAGTTCAAATGAACCAGTTCAAATGAACCAGTTCACATGAACCAGTACAAATGAACAAGTTCAAATGAACCAATTCAGACAAACCAGTTTAAATGAACGAGTTCAAATGAACAAGTTCAAATGAACAAGTTCAAATGAACAAGTTCAAATGAACAAGTTCAAATGAACAAGTTCAATTGAACTAGTTAAAATGAACTAGTTAAAATGAACCAGTACAAATGATCCAATTCAGATGATCCAGTTCAAATGAACGAGATCAAAGGAACTAGTTTATATGAACTAGTTCAAATGATCCAGTTCAAATGGACAAACTCAAATGCGCCATATCAAATGAACCAGTTCAATTGAACAAGTTCAAATGTACCAGTTGAAATGAACAAGTTTAAATAAACCAGCTCAAATTAACCAGCTCAAATGAACCAGCGCAAATGAACCAGTTCAAATGAACCTTTTCAAATGGACCAGTTCAAATGAACCAGTCAAATGAACAAGTTCAAATGTACTAGTTGAAATGAACCAGTTTAAATGAACCAGCTCAATTTAACCAGCTCAAATGAACCAGATCAAATAAACCAGTTCAATGAACCTTTTCAAATGAAGCAGTTCAAATGAACCAGTTCAAATGAGCCAATTCAGATGAAATGAAGGAGATCAAAGGAACTAGTTCAAATGAACTAGAAAGGAACTTGTTCAAATAAACCAGTTCAAATGAACCAGTTCAAATCAACAAGTTTAAATGAACTAGTTAAAATGAACTAGTTAAAATGAACTATTTCAAATGAACCAGCTGAAATGATCCAGTTCATATGAACCAGTTCAATTGAACCAGTTCAAATGAACCGGTTCAAATGATCCAGTTCAAATGAACCAGTTCAAATGAACCAGTTCAAATGAACCGGTTCAAATGAACCGGTTCAAATGAACCAGTTCAAATGAACTACTTCAAATGAACCAGTTCAAATGAACCAGTTCAAATAAACAACTTCAAATGAACTAGTTCAAATGAACTAGTTTAATTGAACTAGTTCAAATGAACTAGTTCAAATGAACCAGCTGAAATGATCCAGCTGAAATGATCCAGTTCATATGAACCAGTTCAAATGAACCAATTCAAATGAATCAGTTCATATAAACCAGTTCAAATGAACCAATTCATATGAACTATTTCAGATGAACCAGTTCAAATAAACTACTTCAAATGAACTAGTTCAAATGAACTAGTTTAATTGAACTAGTTCAAATGAACCAGCTGAAATGATCCAGCTGAAATGATCCAGTTCATATGAACCAGTTCAAATGAACCAGTTCAAATGAACCAGTTCAAATGAACCAGTTCAAATGAACCATTTGAAATGAAACCGTTCAAATGAACCAGTTCAAATGAACCAATTCAGATGAACCAGTTCAAATGAACGAGATCAAAGGAACTAGTTCAAATGAACTAATGCAAATGAACTAGTTCAAATGAACTAGTTCAAATGAACTTTTTCAAATGAACTAGTTCAGATGAACTTTTTCAAATGAACTAGCTCAAATGAACTAGTTCAAATGAACTAGTTCAAATGAACTGGTTCAAATTAACTTGTTTAAATGTACTATATCAAATGAACTAGTTCAAATGAACTAGTTCAAATAAATTAGTTCAAATGTACAAGTTTAAATGAACCAGTTCAAATGAACCAGCTGAAATGATCCAGTTCAAATAAACCAGTTCAAATGAACCAGTTCAAATGAACGAGATCAAAGAAACTAGTTCAAATGAACCAGTTCATGTGAACCAGCTGAAATGATCCAGTTCATATGAGCCAGTTCAAATGAACCAGTTCAAATGAACCAGTTCAAATGAACCAGTTCAAATGAACCAGTTCAAATGAACCAGTTCAAATGAACCAGTTCAAATGAACCAGTTCAAATGAACCAGTTCAAATGAACCAGTTCACATGAACAAGTACAAATGAACAAGTTCAAATGAACCAATTCAGACAAACCAGTTCAAATGAACGAGTTCAAAGGAACTAGTTCAAATGAACAAGTTCAAATGAACAAGTTCAAATGAACAAGTTCAAATGAACAAGTTCAATTGAACTAGTTAAAATGAACTAGTTAAAATGAACCAGTTCAATTGATCAAGTTCAATTGAACAAGTTCAAATGAACCAGTTCAAATGAACCAGTTCAAATGAACCAGTACAAATGATCCAATTCAGATGAACCAGTTCAAATGAACGAGATCAAAGGAACTAGTTTATATGAACTAGTTCAAATGATCCAGTTCAAATGAACTAGTTCAAATGAACCATTTCAAATGAACCAGCTGAAATGATCCAGTTCATATGAACCAGTTCAATTGAACCAGTTCAAATGAACCGGTTCAAATGATCCAGTTCATATGAACCAGTTCAAATGAGCTAGTTCAAATGCTCCACTTCAAATGAACAAGTTCAATTGAACAAGTTCAAATGTACTAGCTGAAATGAACAAGTTTAAATAAACCAGCTCAAATTAACCAGCTCAAATGAACCAGCGCAAATGAACCATTTCAAATGAACCAGCTGAAATGATCCAGTTCATATGAACCAGTTCAATTGAACCAGTTCAAATGAACCGGTTCAAATGATCCAGCTCAAATGAACCAGTTCAAATGAACCAGTTCAATGAACCTTTTCAAATGAAGCAGTCCAAATGAACCAGTTCAAATGAGCCAATTCAGATGAAATGAAGGAGATCAAAGGAACTAGTTCAAATGAACTAGAAAGGAACTTGTTCAAATAAACCAGTTCAAATGAACCAGTTCAAATGAACGAGATCAAAGGAACTAGTTCCAACGAACTAGATCAAATGAACGAGTTCAAATGAACTAGTTTAAATGAACAAGTTCAAATGAACAAGTTCAAATGAACAAGTTCAAATGAACAAGTTCAAATGAACTAGTTCAAATGAACTAGTTCAAATGAACCAATTCAAATGAACCAATTCAGATGAACCAGTGCAAATGAACCAGCTCAAATGAACCAGTTCAAATGAACTAGTTCAAATGTGCCATATCAAATGAAAAAGTTAAATTAAAAAAGTTTAAATGAACTAGTTCAAATGATCCAGTTCAAATGAACTAGTTCAAATGCTCCATTTCAAATAAACAAGTTCAATTAAAAAATTTCAAATGAACGAGTTCAAATGAACTAGCTCAAATGCGCCATTTCAAATGAACCAGTTCAATTGAACAAGTTCAAATGTACTAGTTGAAATTAACCAGTTTAAATAAACCAGCTCAAATTAACCAGCTCAAATGAACCAGCGCAAATGAACCAGTTCAAATGAACCTTTTCAAATGGACCAGTTCAAATGAACCAATTCAAATGAACAAGTTCAAATGTACTAGTTGAACTGAACCAAGTTAAATGATCCAGCTCAAATGAACCAGATCAAATAAACCAGTCCAATGAACCTTTTCAAATGAACCAGTTCAAATGAACCAGTTCAAATGAGTCAATTCAGATGAACCAGCTCAACTGAAGGAGATCAAAGGAACTAGTTCAAATGAACTAGATAGGAACTTGTTCAAATAAACCAGTTCAAATGAACCAGTTAAAATGAACAAGTTTAAATGAACTAGTTCAAATGAACTAGTTCAAATGAACCATTTCAAATGAACTAGTTCAAATGAACCATTTCAAATGAACCAGCTGAAATGATCCAGTTCATATGAACCAGTTCAATTGAACCAGTTCAAATGAACCGGTTCAAATGATCCAGTTCATATGAACCAGTTCAAATGAGCTAGTTCAAATGCTCCATTTCAAATGAACAAGTTCAATTGAACAAGTTCAAATGTACTAGCTGAAATGAACAAGTTTAAATAAACCAGCTCAAATTAACCAGCTCAAATGAACCAGCGCAAATGAACCAGTTCAAATGAACCAGTTCAATGAACCGTTTCAAATGAAGCAGTTCAAATGAACCAGTTCAAATGAGCCAATTCAGATGAAATGAAGGAGATCAAAGGAACTAGTTCAAATGAACTAGAAAGGAACTTGTTCAAATAAACCAGTTCAAATGAACCAGCTGAAATGATCCAGTTCATATGAACCAGTTCAATTGAACCAGTTCAAATGAACCGGTTCAAATGATCCAGTTCATATGAACCAGTTCAAATGAACCAGTTCAAATGAACCGGTTCAAATGAACTAGTTCAAATGAACTAGTTCAAATGAACTAGTTCAAATGAACTAGTTCAAATGAACTAGTTTAAATGAACTAGTTCAAATGAACTAGTTCAAATGAACCAGTTCAAATGAACCAGCTGAAATGATCCAGTTCAGATGAACCAGTTCAAATAAACCAGTTCAAATGAACCAGTTCAAATGAACCAGTTCAAATGAACGAGTTCAAATGAATCAGTTCATATGAACCAGTTCAAATGAACCAATTCATATAAACCAATTCAGATGAACCAGTTCAAATGAACGAGATCAAAGGAACTAGTTCAAATGAACTATTTCAAATGAACTAGTTCAAATGCGACATTTCAAATGAACAAGTTCAATTGAAAAAGGTCAAATGAACCAGTTCATATGAACCAGTTCAAATGAAACAGTTCATATGAACCAGTTCAAATGAACCAATTCAAATGAACCAATTCAGGTGAACCAGTTCAAATGAACGAGATCAAAGGAACTAGTTCCAATGAACTAGATCAAATGAACTAGTTCAAATGAACTAGTTTAAATGAACAAGTTTAAAGAGCAAGTTCAAATGAACTAGTTTAAATGAACTAGTTCAAATGCGACATTTCAAATGAACAAGTTCAATTGAAAAAGTTCAAATGAAACAGTTCAAATGAACCAGTTCAAATGATCCAGTTTAAATAAACCAGCTCAAATTAACCAGCTCAAATGAACAGTTCAAATGAACCTTTTCAAATGAACCAGTTCAAATGAACCAGTTCAAATGAACCAGTTCAAATGAACCAGTTCAAATGAACCAGTTCAAATGAACTAGTTCAAATGTGCCATATCAAATGAAAAAGTTAAATTGAAAAAGTTTAAATGAACCAGTTTAAATGAACTTATTCAAATGAACTAGTTCACATGCGCCATTTCAAATGAACCAGTTCAATTGAGCAAGTTCAAATGTACTAGTTGAAGTGAACCAGTTCAAATGAACCAGCTCAAATCAACCAGCTCAAATGAACCAGCTCAAATAAACCAGTTCAAATGAACCTTTTCAAATGAACCAGTTCAAATGAACCAGTTCAATTGTACAAGTTCAAATGTACTAGTTGAACTGAACCAGTTTAAATGAACCAGCTCAAATGAACCAGTTCAAATGAACCTTTTCAAATGAACCAGTTCAAATGAACCAGTTCAAATCAACCAGTTCAAATGAACAAGTTCAAATGAACCAGTTCGAATGAACTAGTTCAAATGTGCCAAATCAAATGAAAAATTTAAGTTGAAGAAGTTCTAATGAATTTGTTCAAATGAACTAGTTCAATTGATCCAGTTCAAATGATCCAGTTCAAATGAACCAGTTCAAATGAACCAGTTCAAATGAACCAGTTCAAATGAACCAGTACAAATGAACCAGTTCAAATGAACCAGTTCAAATGAACCAGTTCAAAAGAACCAGCTCAAATTAACCAGCTCAAATGAACCAGCTCAAATACACCAGTTCAAATGAACCTTTTCAAATGAACCAGTTCAAATGAATCAGTTCAAATGAACCAATTCAGATGAACCAGTTCAAATGAACGAGATCAACGGAACTAGTTCAAATGAACTAGTTCAAATGATCTAGTTCAAATGAACCAGTTCAAATACGCCGTTTCAAATGAACCAGTTCAATTGAGCAAGTTCAAATGTACTAGTTGAAGTGAACCAGTTCAAATGAACCAGAAAGGAACTAGTTTAAATGAACTAGTTCAAAGAACTAGTTCAAATGAACTAGTTCAAATGAACCATTTCAAATGAGCCAGCTGAAATAATCCAGCTCATATGAACCAGTTCAAATAAACCAGTTCAAATGAACCAGTTTAATTAAACCAGTTCAAATGAACCAGTTCAAATGAACCAGTTCAAATGAACTATTTCAAATTAACAAGTTTAAATGAACCAGTTCAAATGAACTAGTTTCAAATTCAACCATTTCAAATGAACCAGCTGAAATGATCCAGTTCATATGAAACAGTTCAAATGAACCATTTCAAATGAACCAGTTCAAATGAAATAGTTCAATTGAACCAGTTCAAATGAACCCGTTCAATTACACTAGTTCAAATGAACAAGTTTAAATGAACCAGTTCAAACGAACTAGTTCAAATGTGCCATATCAAATAAAAAAGTTAAATTGAAAAAATTCAAATGAACCAGTTTAAATGAACTTGTTAAAATGAACCAGTTCAAATGCGCCATTTCAAATGAACCAGTTCAATTGAGCAAGTTCAAATGTACTACTTGAAGTGAACCAGTTCAAATGATCCAGGGCACATGATCCAATTCAAATGAACCAGTTCAAATTAACCAGTTCAAGTGAGCAAGTTCAAATGTACTAGTTGAAGTGAACCAGTTCAAATGAACCAGCTCAAATTAACCAGCTCAAATGAACCAGTTCAAACGATCCAGTTCAAATGAACCAGTACAAATGAACCAGTTCAAATGAACCAGTTCAAATGAACCAGTTCAAAAGAACCAGCTCAAATTAACCAGCTCAAATGAACCAGCTCAAATACACCAGTTCAAATGAACCTTTTCAAATGAACCAGTTCAAATGAATCAGTTCAAATGAACCAATTCAGATGAACCAGTTCAAATGAACGAGATCAACGGAACTAGTTCAAATGAACTAGTTCAAATGATCTAGTTCAAATGAACCAGTTCAAATGAACCAGTTCAATTGAGCAAGTTCAAATGTACTACTTGAAGTGAACCACTTCAAATGATCCAGGGCATATGATCCAATTCTAATGAACCAGTTCAAATGAATCAGTTCAAATGATCCAGTTCAAAAGATCCAGTTCAAATGAACCAGTTCAAATGAACCAGTTCAAATGAACGAGATCAAAGGAACTAGTTCAAATGAACTAGTTGAAATGAACTAGTTTAAATGAACTAGCTGAAATGATCCAGTTCATATGAACCAGTTCAAATGAACCAGTTCAAATGTACTAGTTGAAGTGAACCAGTTCAAATGAACCGGCCCAAATTAACCAGCTCAAATGGACCAGCTCAAATAAACCAGTTCAAATGAACCTTTTCAAATGAACCAGTACAAATGAACCAATTCAGATGAACCAGTTCAAATGAACGATATCAAAGAAACTAGGTAAAATGAACTAGGAAGGAACTAGTTCAGCTGAACCAGTTCAAATGAACAAGTTTAAATGAACTAGTTCAAATGAACTAGTTTAAATGAACTAGTTCAAATGAACTAGTTCAAATGTACCATTTCAAATGAAACAGCTGAAATGATCCAGTTAATATGAACCAGTTCAAATGAACCAGTTCAATTGAAACAATTCAAATGAACCAGTTCAAATGAAACAGTTCAAATAAACTAGTTCAAATCAACAAGTTCAAATTAACCAGTTTAAATGAACTTGTTAAAATGAACTTGTTCAAATAAACCAGTTCAAATGAACCAGTTCAAATGAACCAGTTCAAATGAACCAGTTCAAATGAACCAGTTCAAATGAACCAGTTCAAATGAACCAGTTCAAATGAACCAGTTCAAATGAACCAGTTCAAATGAACCAGTTCAAATGAACCAGTTCAAATGAACCAGTTCAAGTGAACTAGTTCAAATAAGCCATATCAAATGAAAAAGTTAAATTGAAGAAGTTCAAAAGAACCAGTTTAAATTAACTTGTTCATATGAACTAGTTCAAATGCGCCATTTCAAATGAACCAGTTCAATTGAGCAAGTTCAAATGTACTAGTTGAAGTGAACCAGTTCAAATGAACCAGCTCAAATTAACCAGCTCAAATGAACCAGTTCACATGAACCAGTACAAATGAACAAGTTCAAATGAACGAGTTCAAATGAACAAGCTCAAATGCGCCATATCAAATGAACCAGTTCAATTGAACAAGTTCAAATGTACTAGTTGAAATGAACAAGTTTAAATAAACCAGCTCAAATTAACCAGCTCAAATGAACCAGCGCAAATGAACCAGTTCAAATGAACCTTTTCAAATGGACCAGTTCAAATGAACCAGTCAAATGAACAAGTTCAAATGTACTAGTTGAAATGAACCAGTTCAAATGAACCAGCTCAAATTAACCAGCTCAAATGAACCAGTTCACATGAACCAGTACAAATGAACAAGTTCAAATGAACCAATTCAGACAAACCAGTTCAAATGAACGAGTTCAAAGGAACTAGTTCAAATGAACAAGTTCAAATGAACAAGTTCAAATGAACAAGTTCAAATGAACAAGTTCAAATAAACAAGTTCAAATGAACAAGTTCAATTGAACTAGTGAAAATGAACTAGTTAAAATGAACCAGTTCAATTGATCAAGTTCAATTGAACAAGTTCAAATGAACCAGTTCAAATGAACCAGTTCAAATGAACCAGTACAAATGATCCAATTCAGATGAACCAGTTCAAATGAACGAGATCAAAGGAACTAGTTTATATGAACTAGTTCAAATGATCCAGTTCAAATGAACTAGTTCAAATGCTCCATTTCAAATGAACAAGTTCAATTGAAAAATTTCAAATGAACCAGTTCAAATGAACGAGTTCAAATGAACAAGCTCAAATGCGCCATATCAAATGAACCAGTTCAATTGAACAAGTTCAAATGTACTAGTTGAAATGAACAAGTTTAAATAAACCAGCTCAAATTAACCAGCTCAAATGAACCAGCGCAAATGAACCAGTTCAAATGAACCTTTTCAAATGGACCAGTTCAAATGAACCAGTCAAATGAACAAGTTCAAATGTACTAGTTGAAATGAACCAGTTCAAATGAACCAGCTCAAATTAACCAGCTCAAATGAACCAGTTCACATGAACCAGTACAAATGAACAAGTTCAAATGAACCAATTCAGACAAACCAGTTCAAATGAACGAGTTCAAAGGAACTAGTTCAAATGAACAAGTTCAAATGAACAAGTTCAAATGAACAAGTTCAAATAAACAAGTTCAAATGAACAAGTTCAATTGAACTAGTGAAAATGAACTAGTTAAAATGAACCAGTTCAATTGATCAAGTTCAATTGAACAAGTTCAAATGAACCAGTTCAAATGAACCAGTTCAAATGAACCAGTACAAATGATCCAATTCAGATGAACCAGTTCAAATGAACGAGATCAAAGGAACTAGTTTATATGAACTAGTTCAAATGATCCAGTTCAAATGAACTAGTTCAAATGCTCCATTTCAAATGAACAAGTTCAATTGAAAAATTTCAAATGAACCAGTTCAAATGAACGAGTTCAAATGAACAAGCTCAAATGCGCCATATCAAATGAACCAGTTCAATTGAACAAGTTCAAATGTACTAGTTGAAATGAACAAGTTTAAATAAACCAGCTCAAATTAACCAGCTCAAATGAACCAGCGCAAATGAACCAGTTCAAATGAACCTTTTCAAATGGACCAGTTCAAATGAACCAGTCAAATGAACAAGTTCAAATGTACTAGTTGAAATGAACCAGTTTAAATGAACCAGATCAAATAAACCAGTTCAATGAACCTTTTCAAATGAAGCAGTTCAAATGAACCAGTTCAAATGAGCCAATTCAGATGAAATGAAGGAGATCAAAGGAACTAGTTCAAATGAACTAGAAAGGAACTTGTTCAAATAAACCAGTTCAAATGAACCAGTTCAAATCAACAAGTTTAAATGAACTAGTTAAAATGAACTAGTAAAAATGAACCATTTCAAATGAACGAGCTGAAATGATCCAGTTCATATGAACCAGTTCAATTGAACCAGTTCAAATGAACCGGTTGAAATGATCCAGTTCAAATGAACCAGTTCAAATGAACCAGTTCTAATGAACCGGTTCAAATGAACCAGTTCGAATGAACTACTTCAAATGAACCGGCTCAAATGAACGAGTTCAAATAAACTACTTCAAATGAACTAGTTCAAATGAACTAGTTTAATTGAACTAGTTCAAATGAACCAGCTGAAATGATCCAGCTGAAATGATTCAGTTCATATGAACCAGTTCAAATGAACCAGTTCAAATGAACCAGTTCAAATGAATCAGTTCATATGAACCAGTTCAAATGAACAAGTTCAAATGAACCAATTCAGACAAACCAGTTCAAATGAACGAGTTCAAAGGAACTAGTTCAAATGAACAAGTTCAAATGAACAAGTTCAAATGAACAAGTTCAAATAAACAAGTTCAAATGAACAAGTTCAATTGAACTAGTGAAAATGAACTAGTTAAAATGAACCAGTTCAATTGATCAAGTTCAATTGAACAAGTTCAAATGAACCAGTTCAAATGAACCAGTTCAAATGAACCAGTACAAATGATCCAATTCAGATGAACCAGTTCAAATGAACGAGATCAAATGAACAAGTTCAAATGAACTAGTTCTAATGAACTAGTTCAAATTAACTAGTTCAAATGAACCAATTCAAATGAACCAATTCAGATGAACCAGTGCAAATGAACCAGCTCAAATGAACCAGTTCAAATGAACTAGTTCAAATGTGCCATATCAAATGAAAAGTTCAAATGAACTAGTTCAAATGAACCAATTCAAATGAACCAATTCAGATGAACCAGTGCAAATGAACCAGCTCAAATGAACCAGTTCAAATGAACTAGTTCAAATGTGCCATATCAAATGAAAAAGTTAAATTAAAAAAGTGTAAATGAACTAGTTCAAATGATCCAGTTCAAATGAACTAGTTCAAATGCTCCATTTCAAATGAACATGTTCAATTGAACAAGTTCAAATGTACTAGCTGAAATGAACAAGTTTAAATAAACCAGCTCAAATTAACCAGCTCAAATGAACCAGCGCAAATGAACCAGTTCAAATGAACCAGTTCAATGAACCTTTTCAAATGAAGCAGTTCAAATGAACCAGTTCAAATGAGCCAATTCAGATGAAATGAAGGAGATCAAAGGAACTAGTTCAAATGAACTAGAAAGGAACTTGTTCAAATAAACCAGTTCAAATGAACCAGTTCAAATGAACGAGATCAAAGGAACTAGTTCCAACGAACTAGATCAAATGAACGAGTTCAAGTGAACTAGTTTAAATGAACAAGTTCAAATGAACAAGTTCAAATGAACTAGTTCAAATGAACTAGTTCAAATGAACCAATTCAAATGAACCAATTCAGATGAACCAGTGCAAATGAACCAGCTCAAATGAACCAGTTCAAATGAGCTAGTTCAAATGTGCCATATCAAATGAAAAAGTTAAATTAAAAAAGTTTAAATGAACTAGTTCAAATGATCCAGTTCAAATGAACTAGTTCAAATGCTCCATTTCAAATGAACAAGTTCAATAAAAAAATTTCAAATGAACTAGCTCAAATGCGCCATTTCAAATAAACCAGTTCAATTGAACAAGTTCAAATGTACTAGTTGAAATTAACCAGTTTAAATAAACCAGCTCAAATAAACCATCTCAAATGAACCAGCGCAAATGAACCAGTTCAAATGAACCTTTTCAAATGGACCAGTTCAAATGGACCAATTCAAATGAACAAGTTCAAATGTACTAGTTGAACTGAACCAAGTTAAATGATCCAGCGCAAATGAACCAGATCAAATAAACCAGTTCAATGAACCTTTTCAAATGAACCAGTTCAAATGAACCAGTTCAAATGAGTCAATTCAGATGAACCAGCTCAACTGAAGGAGATCAAAGGAACTAGTTCAAATGAACTAGAAAGGAACTTGTTCAAATAAACCAGTTCAAATGAACCAGTTAAAATGAACAAGTTTAAATGAACTAGTTCAAATGAACTAGTTCAAATGAACTAGTTCAAATGAACCATTTCAAATGAACTACTTCAAATGAACCATTTCAAATGAACTAGTTCAAATGAACCATTTCAAATGAACCAGCTGAAATGATCCAGTTCATATGAACCAGTTCAATTGAACCAGTTCAAATGAACCGGTTCAAATGATCCAGTTCATATGAACCAGTTCAAATGAGCTAGTTCAAATGCTCCATTTCAAATGAACAAGTTCAATTGAACAAGTTCAAATATACTAGCTGAAATGAACAAGTTTAAATAAACCAGCTCAAATTAACCAGCTCAAATGAACCAGCGCAAATGAACCAGTTTAAATGAACCAGTTCAATGAACCTTTTCAAATGAAGCAGTTCAAATGAACCAGTTCAAATGAGCCAATTCAGATGAAATGAAGGAGATCAAAGGAACTAGTTCAAATGAACTAGAAAGGAACTTGTTCAAATAAACCAGTTCAAATGAACCAGTTCAAATGAACGAGATCAAAGGAACTAGTTCCAACGAACTAGATCAAATGAACGAGTTCAAATGAAATAGTTTAAATGAACAAGTTCAAATGAACAAGTTCAAATGAACTAGTTCAAATGAACTAGTTCAAATGAACCAATTCAAATGAACCAATTCAGATGAACCAGTGCAAATGAACCAGCTCAAATGAACCAGTTCAAATGAACTAGTTCAAATGTGCCATATCAAATGAAAAAGTTAAATTAAAAAAGTTTAAATGAACTAGTTCAAATGAACTAGTTCAAATGAACCATTTCAAATGAACCAGCTGAAATGATCCAGTTCATATCAACCAGTTCAATTGAACCAGTTCAAATGAACCGGTTCAAATGATCCAGTTCATATGAACCAGTTCAAATGAACCAGTTCAAATGAACCGGTTCAAATGAACTAGTTCAAATGAACTAGTTCAAATGAACTAGTTCAAATGAACTAGTTGAAATGAACTAGTTTAAATGAACTAGTTCAAATGAACTAGTTCAAATGAACCAGTTCAAATGAACCAGCTAAAATGATCCAGTTCAGATGAACCAGTTCAAATGAACCATTTCAAATGAACCAGTTGAAATGAACCAGTTGAAATGAACCAGTTCAAATGAATCAGTTCATATGAACCAGTTCAAATGAACCAATTCATATGAACCAATTCAGATGAACCAGTTCAAATGAACGAGATCAAAGGAACTAGTTCCAATGAACTGGTTCAAATGAACTAGATCAAATGAACTAGTTCAAATGAACCAGTTCAAACGAACCAGCTGAAATGATCCAGTTCATATGAACCAGTTCAAATGAACCAGTTCAAATGAACCAGTTCAAATGAACCAGTTCAAATGAACGAGTTCAAATGAATCAGTTCATATGAACCAGTTCAAATGAACCAATTCATATAAACCAATTCAGATGAACCAGTTCAAATGAACGAGATCAAAGGAACTAGTTCAAATGAACTATTTCAAATGAACTAGTTCAAATGCGACATTTCAAATGAACAAGTTCAATTGAAAAAGTTCAAATGAACCAGTTCAAATGCGACATTTCAAATGAACAAGTTCAATTGAAAAAGTTCAAATGAAACAGTTCAAATGAACCAGTTCAAATGAACCAGTTCAAATGAACCAGTTTAAATGAACCAGCTCAAATTAACCAGCTCAAATGAACAGTTCAAATGAACCTTTTCAAATGAACCAGTTCAAATGAACCAGTTCAAATGAACCAGTTCAAATGAACCAGTTCAAATGAACCAGTTCAAATGAACTAGTTCAAATGTGCCATATCAAATGAAAAAGTTAAATTGAAAAAGTTTAAATGAACCAGTTTAAATGAACTTGCTCAAATGAACTAGTTCACATGCGCCATTTCAAATGAACCAGTTCAATTGAGCAAGTTCAAATGTACTAGTTGAAGTGAACCAGTTCAAATGAACCAGCTCAAATCAACCAGCTCAAATGAACCAGCTCAAATAAACCAGTTCAAATGAACCTTTTCAAATGAACCAGTTCAAATGAACCATTTCAATTGTACAAGTTCAAATGTACTAGTTGAACTGAACCAGTTTAAATGAACCAGCTCAAATGAACCAGTTCAAATGAACCTTTTCAAATGAACCAGTTCAAATGAACCAGTTCAAATCAACCAGTTCAAATGAACAAGTTCAAATGAACCAGTTCGAATGAACTAGTTCAAATGTGCCAAATCAAATGAAAAATTTAAGTTGAAGAAATTCTAATGAATTTGTTCAAATGAACTAGTTCAATTGATCCAGTTCAAATGATCCAGTTCAAATGAACCAGTTCAAATGAACCAGTTCAAACGAACCAGTTCAAATGAACCAGTACAAATGAACCAGTTCAAATGAACCAGTTCAAATGAACCAGTTCAAAAGAACCAGCTCAAATTAACCAGCTCAAATGAACCAGCTCAAATACACCAGTTCAAATGAACCTTTTCAAATGAACCAGTTCAAATGAATCAGTTCAAATGAACCAATTCAGATGAACCAGTTCAAATGAACGAGATCAACGGAACTAGTTCAAATGAACTAGTTCAAATGATCTAGTTCAAATGAACCAGTTCAAATACGCCGTTTCAAATGAACCAGTTCAATTGAGCAAGTTCAAATGTACTAGTTGAAGTGAACCAGTTCAAATGAACCAGAAAGGAACTAGTTTAAATGAACTAGTTCAAAGAACTAGTTCAAATGAACTAGTTCAAATGAACCATTTCAAATGAGCCAGCTGAAATAATCCAGCTCATATGAACCAGTTCAAATAAACCAGTTCAAATGAACCAGTTCAATTAAACCAGTTCAAATGAACTATTTCAAATTAACAAGTTTAAATGAACCAGTTCAAATGAACTAGTTTCAAATTCAACCATTTCAAATGAACCAGCTGAAATGATCCAGTTCATATGAAACAGTTCAAATGAACCAATTCAAATGAACCAGTTCAAATGAAATAGTTCAATTGAACCAGTTCAAATGAACCCGTTCAAATACACTAGTTCAAATGAACAAGTTTAAATGAACCAGTTCAAACGAACTAGTTCAAATGTGCCATATCAAATAAAAAAGTTAAATTGAAAAAATTCAAATGAACCAGTTTAAATGAACTTGTTAAAATGGACCAGTTCAAATGCGCCATTTCAAATGAACCAGTTCAATTGAGCAAGTTCAAATGTACTACTTGAAGTGAACCAGTTCAAATGATCCAGGGCTCATGATCCAATTCAAATGAACCAGTTCAAATGAACCAGTTCAAGTGAGCAAGTTCAAATGTACTAGTTGAAGTGAACCAGTTCAAATAAACCAGCTCAAATTAACCAGCTCAAATGAACCAGTTCAAACGATCCAGTTCAAATGAACCAGTACAAATGAACCAGTTCAAATGAACCAGTTCAAAAGAACCAGCTCAAATTAACCAGCTCAAATGAACCAGCTCAAATACACCAGTTCAAATGAACCTTTTCAAATGAACCAGTTCAAATGAATCAGTTCAAATGAACCAATTCAGATGAACCAGTTCAAATGAACGAGATCAACGGAACTAGTTCAAATGAACTAGTTCAAATGATCTAGTTCAAATGAACCAGTTCAAATGAACCAGTTCAATTGAGCAAGTTCAAATGTACTACTTGAAGTGAACCAGTTCAAATGATCCAGGGCACATGATCCAATTCAAATGAACCAGTTCAAATGAATCAGTTCAAATGATCCAGTTCAAAAGATCCAGTTCAAATGAACCAGTTCAAATGAACGAGATCAAAGGAACTAGTTCAAATGAACTAGTTGAAATGAACTAGTTTAAATGAACTAGTTCAATTGAACTTGTTTAAGTGAACTATTTCAAATGAACCAGTTCAAATGAACCAGCTGAAATGATCCAGTTCATATGAACCAGTTCAAATGAACCAGTTCAAATGTACTAGTTGAAGTGAACCAGTTCAAATGAACCGGCTCAAATTAACCAGCTCAAATGGACCAGCTCAAATAAACCAGTTCAAATGAACCTTTTCAAATGAACCAGTTCAAATGAACCAATTCAGATGAACCAGTTCAAATGAACGATATCAAAGAAACTAGGTAAAATGAACTAGGAAGGAACTAGTTCAGCTGAACCAGTTCAAATGAACAAGTTTAAATTAACTAGTTCAAATGAACTAGTTTAAATGAACTAGTTCAAATGAACTAGTTCAAATGTACCATTTCAAATGAACCAGCTGAAATGATCCAGTTAATATGAACCAGTTCAAATGAACCAGTTCAATTGAAACAATTCAAATGAACCAGTTCAAATGAAACAGTTCAAATGAACTAATTCAAATGAACCAGTTCAAAGGAACCAGCTGAAATGATCCAGTTTATATGAACCAGTTCAAATGAACCAGTTCAAATGAACCAGTTCAAACGAACCAGTTCAAATGAACCAGTACAAATGGACCAGTTCAAATGAACCAGTTCAAATGAACGAGATAAAAGGAACTAGTTCAAATGAACTAGTTCAAATGAACAAGTTCAAATAAACCAGTTCAAATGAACCAATTCAGATGAACCAGTTCAAATGAACGAGATCAAAGGAACTAGTTCAAATGAACTAGTTCAAATGAACTAGTACAAATGATCTAGTTCAAATGAACTAGTTCAAATGCGCCATTTCAAATGAAGCAGTTCAATTGAGCAAGTTCAAATTTACTAGTTGAAGTGAACCAGTTCAAATGAACCAGCTCAAATTAACCAGCTCAAATAAACCAGTTCAAATGAACCTTTTCAAATGAACCAGTTCAAATGAGCCAGTTTAAGTGAACCAATTCAGATGAACCAGCTCAAATGAACGAGATCAAAGGATCTAGTTCAAATGAACTAGAAAGGAACTAGTTCAAATGAACCAGTTCAAATGAACAAGTTTAAATGAACTAGTTCAAATGAACTAGTTCAAATGAACCATTTCAAATGAACCAGCTGAAATGATCCAGTTCATATGAAACAGTTCAAATGAACCAGTTCAAAAGAACCAGTTCAAATGAACCAGTTCAAATGAAATAGTTCAATTGAACCAGTTCAAATGAACCAGTTCAAATACACTAGTTCAAATGAACAAGTTTAAATGAACTAGTTCAAACGAACTAGTTCAAATGTGCCATATCAAATAAAAAAGTTAAATTGAAAAAATTCAAATGAACCAGTTCAAATGAAATAGTTCAATTGAACCAGTTCAAATGAACCCGTTCAAATAAACTAGTTCAAAGGAACAAGTTCAAATGAACCAGTTTAAATGAACTTGTTAAAATGAACTTGTTCAAATGAACCAGTTCAAATGAACCAGTTCAAATGAACCAGTTCAAATGAACCAGTTCAAATGAACCAGTTCAAATGAACCAGTTCAAATGAACCAGTTCAAATGAACCAGTTCAAATGAACCAGTTCAAATGAACCAGTTCAAATGAACCAGTTCAAATGAACCAGTTCAAATGAACCAGTTCAAATGAACCAGTTCAAGTGAACTAGTTCAAATAAGCCATATCAAATGAAAAAGTTAAATTGAAGAAGTTCAAAAGAACCAGTTTAAATGAACTTGTTCATATGAACTAGTTCAAATGCGCCATTTCAAATGAACCAGTTCAATTGAGCAAGTTCAAATGTACTAGTTGAAGTGAACCAGTTCAAATGAACCAGCTCAAATTAACCAGCTCAAATGAACCAGCTCAAATAAACCAGTTCAAATGAACCTTTTCAAATGAACCAGTTTAAGTGAACCAATTCAGATGAACCAGCTCAAATGAACGAGATCAAATTAACTAGTTCAAATGAACTAGAAAGGAACTAGTTCAAATGAACCAGTTCAAATGAACAAGTTTAAATGAACTAGTTCAAATGAACTAGATCAAATGAACTAGTTCAAATGAACCATTTCAAAGGAACCAGCTGAAATGATCCAGTTCATATGAAACAGTTCAAATGAACCAGTTCAAAAGAACCAGTTCAAATGAACCAGTTCAAATGAAATAGTTCAATTGAACCAGTTCAAATGAACCAGTTCAAATACACTAGTTCAAATGAACAAGTTTAAATGAACTAGTTCAAACGAACTAGTTCAAATGTGCCATATCAAATAAAAAAGTTAAATTGAAAAAATTCAAATGAACCAGTTTAAATGAACTTGTTAAAATGAACCAGTTCAAATGCGCCATTTCAAATGAACCAGTTCAATTGAGCAAGTTCAAATGTACTAGTTGAAGTGAACCAGTTCAAATGATCCAGCTTATATGAACCAGTTCAAATGATCCAGTTCAAATGATCCAGTTCAAATGATCCAGTTCAAATGAACCAGTTCAAATGAACCAGTTCAAATGAACGAGATCAAAGGAACTAGTTCAAATGAAGTAGTTCAAATGAACTAGTTGAAATGAACTAGTTGAAATGAACTAGTTTAAATGAACTAGTTCAATTGAACTAGTTTAAGTGAACTATTTCAAATGAACCAGTTCAAATGAACCAGCTGAAATGATCCAGTTCATATGAACTAGTTCAATTGAGAAAGTTCAAATGTACTAGTTGAAGTGAACCAGCTCAAATGAACCAGCTCAAATCAACCAGCTCAAATGAACCAGCTCAAATAAACCAGTTTAAATGAATCTTTTCAAATGAACCAGTTCAAATGAACCAGTTCAAATGAACCAGTTCAAATCAACCAGTTCAAATGAACCAGTTCAAATGAACTAGTTCAAATGTGCCAAATCAAATGAAAAATTTAAGTTGAAGAAGTTCTAATGAATTTGTTCAAATGAACTAGTTCAAATGATCCAGTTCAAATGATCCAGTTCAAATGAACCAGTTCAAATGAACCAGTTCAAACGAACCAGTTCAAATGAACCAGTACAAATGAACCAGTTCAAATGAACCAATTCAAATGAACCAGTTCAAAAGAACCAGCTCAAATTAACCAGCTCAAATGAACCAGCTCAAATCAACCAGCTCAAATGAACCAGCTCAAATAAACCAGTTTAAATGAACATTTTCAAATGAACCAGTTCAAATGAACCAGTTCAATTGTACAAGTTCAAATGTACTAGTTGAACTGAACCAGTTTAAATGAACCAGCTCAAATGAACCAGTTCAAATGAACCTTTTCAAATGAACCAGTTCAAATGAACCAGTTCAAATCAACCAGTTCAAATGAACCAGTTCAAATGAACTAGTTCAAATGTGCCAAATCAAATGAAAAATTTAAGTTGAAGAAGTTCTAATGAATTTGTTCAAATGAACTAGTTCAAATGATCCAGTTCAAATGATCCAGTTCAAATGAACCAGTTCAATTGAACCAGTTCAAACGAACCAGTTCAAATGAACCAGTACAAATGAACCAGTTCAAATGAATCAGTTCAAATGAACCAATTCAGATGAACCAGTTCAATTGAACGAGATCAACGGAACTAGTTCAATTGAACTAGTTCAAATGATCTAGTTCAAATGAACTAGTTCAAATACGCCATTTCAAATGAACCAGTTCAATTGAGCAAGTTCAAATGTACTAGTTGAAGTGAACCAGTTCAAATGAGCCAGAAAGGAACTAGTTTAAATGAACTAGTTCAAAGAACTAGTTCAAATGAACTAGTTCAAATGAACCATTTCAAATGAGCCAGCTGAAATAATCCAGCTCATATGAACCATTTCAAATAAACCAGTTCAAATGAACCAGTTCAATTGAACCAGTTCAAATGAACTAGTTTCAAATTCAACCATTTCAAATGAACCAGCTGAAATGATCCTGTTCATATGAAACAGTTCAAATGAACCATTTCAAAAGAACCAGTTCAAATGAAATAGTTCAGTTGAACCAGTTCAAATGAACCAGTTCAAATACTCTAGTTCAAATGAACAAGTTTAAATGAACCAGTTCAAACGAACTAGTTCAAATGTGCCATATCAAATAAAAAAGTTAAATTGAAAAAATTCAAATGAACCAGTTTAAATGAACTTGTTAAAATGAACCAGTTCAAATGCGCCATTTCAAATGAACCATTTCAATTGAGCAAGTTCAAATGTACTACTTGAAGTCAACCAGTTCAAATGATCCAGTTTATATGAACCAGTTCAAATGATCCAGTTCAAAAGATGCAGTTCAAATGAACCAGTTCAAATGAACCAGTTTAAATGAACGAGATCAAAGGAACTAGTTCAAATGAACTAGTTCAAATGAACTAGTTCAAATGAACTAGTTCAAATGAACTAGTTGAAATGAACTAGTTTAAATGAACTAGTTCAATTGAACTAGTTTAAGTGAACTATTTCAAATGAACCAGTTCAAATGAACCAGCTGAAATGATCCAGTTCATATGAACCAGTTCAAATGAACCAGTTCAAATGTACTAGTTGAAGTGAACCAGTCCAAATGAACCGGCTCAAATTAACCAGCTCAAATGGACCAGCTCAAATAAACCAGTTCAAATGAACCTTTTCAAATAAACCAGTTCAAATGAACCAATTCAGATGAACCAGTTCAAATGAACGATATCAAAGAAACTAGGTCAAATGAACTAGGAAGGAACTAGTTCAGCTGAACCAGTTCAAATGAACAAGTTTAAATGAACTAGTTCAAATGAACTAGTTCAAATGAACTAGTTCAAATATACCATTTCAAATGAACCAGCTGCAATGATCCAGTTAATATGAACCAGTTCAAATGAACCAGTTCAATTGAACCAATTCAAATGAACCAGTTCAAATGAACCAGTTCAAATGAACCAGTTCAAAGGAATCAGCTGAAATGATCCAGTTTATATGAACCAGTTCAAATGAACAAGTTCAAATGAACCAGCTCAAATGAACCAGCTCAAATAAACCAGTTCAAATGAACCTTTTCAAATGATCCAGTTCAAATGAGCCAGTTTAAGTGAACCAATTCAGATGAACCAGCTCAAATGAACGAGATCAAAGGAACTAGTTCAAATGAACTAGAAAGGAACTAGTTCAAATGAACCAGTTCAAATGAACAAGTTTAAATGAACTATTTCAAATGAACTAGTTCAAATGAACCATTTCAAATGAACCAGCTGAAATGATCCAGTTCATATGAAACAGTTCAAATGACCCAGTTCAAATGAACCAGTTCAAATGAACCCGTTCAAATAAACTAGTTCAAATGAACAAGTTCAAATGAACAAGTTCAAATGAACCAGTTTAAATGAACTTGTTAAAATGAACTTGTTCAAATTAACCAGTTCAAATGAACCAGTTCAAATAAACAAGTTCAAATGAACTAGTTCAAATGAACCAGTTCAAATGAACCAGTTCAAATGAACCAGTTCAAATAAACTGGTTCAAATAAGCCATATCAAATGAAAAAGTTAAATTGAAGAAGTTCAAAAGAACCAGTTTAAATGAACTTGTTCATATGAACTAGTTCAAATGCGCCATTTCAAATGAACCAGTTCAATTGAGCAAGTTCAAATGTACTAGTTGAAGTGAACCAGTTAAAATGAACCGGCTCAAATTAACCAGCTCAAATGGACCAGCTCAAATAAACCAGTTCAAATGAACCTATTCAAATGAACCAGTTCAAATGAACCAATTCAGATGAACCAGTTCAAATGAACGATATCAAAGAAACTAGGTCAAATGAACTAGGAAGGAACTAGTTCAGCTGAACCAGTTCAAATGAACTAGTTCAAATGAACTAGTTCAAATGAACTAGTTCAAATGAACTAGTTCAAATGAACTAGTTCAAATGAACTAGTTCAAATATACCATTTCAAATGAACCAGCTGAAATGATCCAGTTAATATGAACCAGTTCAAATGAACGAGTTCAATTGAACCAATTCAAATGAACCAGTTCAAATGAACCAGTTCAAAGGAATCAGCTGAAATGATCCAGTTTATATGAACCAGTTCAAATGAACCAGTTCAAATGAACCAGTTCAAACGAACCAGTTCAAATGAACCAGTACAAATGGACCAGTTCAAATGAACCAGTTCAAATGAACGAGATCAAAGGAACTAGTTCAAATGAACTAGTTCAAATGAACCAGTTCAAATAAACCAGGTCAAATGAACCAATTCAGATGAACCAGTTCAAATGAACGAGATCAAAGGAACTAGTTCAAATGAACTAGTTCAAATGAACTAGTTCAAATGAACTAGTTCAAATGAACTAGTTCAAATGAACTAGTTCAAATGAACTAGTTCAAATGAACTAGTTCAAATGATCTAGTTCAAATGAACTAGTTCAAATGCGCCATTTCAAATGAACCAGTTCAATTGAGCAAGTTCAAATGTACTAGTTAAAGTGAACCAGTTCAAATGAACCAGCTCAAATTAACCAGCTCAAATAAACCAGCTCAAATAAACCAGTTCAAATGAACCTTTTCAAATGAACCAGTTCAAATGAGCCAGTTTAAGTGAACCAATTCAGATGAACCAGCTCAAATGAACGAGATCAAAGGAACTAGTTCAAATGAACTAGAAAGGAACTAGTTCAAATGAACCAGTTCAAATGAACTAGTTCAAATGAACTAGTTCAAATGAACTAGTTCAAATGAACCATTTCAAATGAACCAGCTGAAATGATCCAGTTCATATGAAACAGTTCAAATGAACCAGTTCAAATGAACCAGTTCAAATGAAATAGTTCAATTGAACCAGTTCAAATGAACCCGTTCAAATAAACTAGTTCAAATGAACAAGTTCAAATGAACCAGTTTAAATGAACTTGTTAAAATGAACTTGTTCAAATGAACCAGTTCAAATCAACCAGTTCAAATGAACCAGTTCAAATGAACCAGTTCAAATGAACCAGTTCAAATGAACCAGTTCAAATGAACCAGTTCAAATGAACCAGTTCAAATGAACAAGTTCAAATGAACCAGTTCAAATGAACCAGTTCAAATGAACTAGTTCAAATAAGCCATATCAAATTAAAAAGTTAAATTGAAGAAGTTCAAAAGAACCAGTTCAAATGAACTTGTTCATATGAACTAGTTCAAATGCGCCATTTCAAATGAACCAGTTCAATTGAGCAAGTTCAAATGTACTAGTTGAAGTGAACCAGTTCAAATGAACCAGCTCAAATTAACCAGCTCAAATGAACCAGCTCAAATAAACCAGTTCAAATGCACCTTTTCAAATGAACCAGTTCAAATGAACCAGTTTAAGTGAGCCAGTTCAGATGAACCAGCTCAAATGAACGAGATCAAATTAACTAGTTTAAATGAACTAGAAAGAAACTAGTTCAAATGAACCAGTTCAAATGAACAAGTTTAAATGAACTAGTTCAAATGAACTAGTTCAAATGAACTAGTTCAAATGAACTAGTTCAAATGAACTAGTTCAAATGAACCATTTCAAATGAACCAGCTGAAATGATCCAGTTCATATGAAACAGTTCAAATGAGCCAGTTCAAATGAAGCAGTTCAAATGAAATAGTTCAATTGAACCAGTTCAAATGAACCCGTTCAAATACACTAGTTCAAATGAACAAGTTTAAATGAACCAGTTCAAACGAACTAGTTCAAATGTGCCATATCAAATAAAAAAGTTAAATTGAAAAAATTCAAATGAACCAGTTTAAATGAACTTGTTAAAATGAACCAGTTCAAATGCGCCATTTCAAATGAACCAGTTCAATTGAGCAAGTTCAAATGTACTAGTTGAAGTGAACCAGTTCAAATGATCCAGCTTATATGAACCAGTTCAAATGATCCATTTCAAATGATCCAGTTCAAATGAACCAGTTCAAATGAACGAGATCAAAGGAACTAGTTCAAATGAACTAGTTCAAATGAACTAGTTGAAATGAACTAGTCTAAATGAACTAGTTCAATTGAACTAGTTTAAGTGAACTATTTCAAATGAACCAGTTCAAATGAACCAGCTGAAATGATCCAGGTCATATGAACTAGTTCAAATGAACCAATTCAAATGTACTAGTTGAAGTGAACCAGTTCAAATGAACCGGCTCAAATTAACCAGCTCAAATGAACGAGCTCAAATAAACCAGTTCAAATGAACCTTTTTAAATGAACCAGTTCAAATGAACCAATTCAGATGAACTAGTTCAAATGAACGATATCAAAGAAACTAGGTCAAATGAACTAGGAAGGAACTAGTTCAGCTGAACCAGTTCAAATGAACAAGTTTAAATGAACTAGTTCAAATGAACTAGTTCAAATGAACTAGTTCAAATGAACCTTTTCAAATGAACCAGCTGAAATGATCCAGCTCATATGAAACAGTTCAAATGAACCAGTTCAAATGAACGAGTTCAAATGAAATAGTTCAATTGAACCAGTTCAAATGAACCCGTTCAAATAAACTAGTTTAAATGAACAAGTTCAAATGAACCAGTTTAAATGAACTTGTTAAAATGAACTTGTTCAAATGAACCAGTTCAAATGAACCAGTTCAAATGAACCAGTTCAAATAACCCAGTTCAAATGAACCAGTTCAAATGAACTAGCTCAAATAAGCCATATCAAATGAAAAAGTTAAATTGAAGAAGTTCAAAAGAACCAGTTTAAATCAACTTGTTCATATGAACTAGTTCAAAGGCGCCATTTCAAATGAACCAGTTCAATTGAGAAAGTTCAAATGTACTAGTTGTAGTGAACCAGTTCAAATGAACCAGCTCAAATTAACCAGCTCAAATGAACCAGCTCAAATAAACCTGTTCAAATGAACCTTTTCAAATGAACAAGTTCAAATGAACCAGTTTAGTTTCAGATGAACCAGCTCAAATGAACGAGATCAAATTAGCTAGTTCAAATAAACTAGAAAGGAACTAGTTCAAATGAACCAGTTCAAATGAACAAGTTTAAATGAACTAGTTCAAATGAACTAGTTCAAATGAACTAGTTCAAATGAACCATTTCAAATGAACCAGCTGAAATGATCCAGTTCATATGAAACAGTTCTAATGAACCAGTTCAAATGAACCAGTTCAAATGAAATAGTTCAATTGAACCAGTTCAAATGAACCCGTTCAAATACACTAGTTCAAATGAACAAGTTTAAATGAACCAGTTCAAACGAACTAGTTCAAATGTGCCATATCAAATAAAAAAGTTAAATTGAAAAAATTAAAATGAACCAGTTTAAATGAACTTGTTAAAATGAACCAGTTCAATTGCGCCATTTCAAATGAACCAGTTCAATTGAGCAAGTTCAAATGTACTAGTTGAAGTGAACCAGTTCAAATGATCCAGTTTATATGAACCAGTTCAAATGATCCAGTTCAAATGAACGAGATCAAAGGAACTAGTTCAAATGAACTATTTCAATTGAGCAAATTCAAATGTACTAGTTAAAGTGAACCAGTTTAAATGAACCAGCTCAAATGAACCAGTTCAAATGAACCTTTTCAAATGAACCAGTTCAAATGAACCAGTTCAAATGAACCAGTTCAAATGAACTAGTTCAAATAAGCCATATCACATAAAAAAGTTAAATTGAAGAAGTTCAAAAGATCCAGTTTAAATGAACTTGTTCATATGAATTAGTTCAAATGCGCCATTTCAAATGAACCAGTTCAATTGAGCAAGTTCAAATGTACTAGTTGAAGTGAACCAGTTCAAATGAACCAGCTCAAATTAACCAGCTCAAATGAACCAGTTCAAATGAACCATTTCAAATGAACCAATTCAAATGAACCAGTTCAAATGAACCAGTTTAAGTGAACCAATTCAGATGAACCAGCTCAAATGAACGAGATCAAATTAACTAGTTCAAATGAACTAGAAAGAAACTAG
The DNA here is from genome assembly GCF_003285905.1 of Drosophila hydei. Classification (NCBI taxonomy): domain Eukaryota; kingdom Metazoa; phylum Arthropoda; class Insecta; order Diptera; family Drosophilidae; genus Drosophila; species Drosophila hydei. The sequence goes on from NW_022045798.1 coordinate 38,103, forward strand.
TTCAAATGAACCAGTTCAAATGAACCAGTTCAAATGAACAAGTTTAAATGAACTAGTTCAAATGAACTAAACTGGTTCTTTTGAACTTCTTCAATTTAACTTTTTCATTTGATATGGCTTATTTGAACCAGTTCAAATGAACCAGTTCAAATGAACTAGTTCAAATAAGCCATATCAAATGAAAAAGTTCAAAAGAACCAGTTTAAATGAACTTGTTCATATGAACTAGTTCAAATGCGCCATTTCAAATGAACCAGTTCAATTGAGCAAGTTCAAATGTACTAGTTGAAGTGAACCAGTTCAAATGAACCAGCTCAAATTAACCAGCTCAAATGAACCAGTTCAAATAAACCAGTTCAAATGAACCTTTTCAAATGAACCAGTTCAAATGAACCAGTTTAAGTGAACCAATTCAGATGAACCAGCTCAAATGAACGAGATCAAATTAACTAGTTCAAATGAACTGGAAAGGAACTAGTTCATATGAACCATTTCAAATGAACCAGTTCAAATGAACAAGTTTAAATGAATTAGTTCAAATGAACTAGTTCAAATGAACCATTTCAAATGAACCAGCTGAAATGATCCAGTTCATATGAAACAGTTCAAATGAACCAGTTCAAATGAAATAGTTCAATTGAACCAGTTCAAATGAACCCGTTCAAATACACTAGTTCAAATGAACAAGTTTAAATGAACCAGTTCAAACGAACTAGTTCAAATGTGCCATATCAAATAAAAAAGTTAAATTGAAAAAATTCAAATGAACCAGTTTAAATGAACTTGTTAAAATGAACCAGTTCAAATGCGCCATTTCAAATGAACCAGTTCAATTGAGCAAGTTCAAATGTACTAGTTGAAGTGAACCAGTTAAAATGATCCAGTTTATATGAACCAGTTCAAATGATCCCGTTCAAATGATCCAGTTCAAATGAACCAGTTCAAATGAACCAGTTCAAATGAACCAGTTCAAATGAACCAGTTCAAATGAACGAGATCAAAGGAACTAGTTCAAATGAACTAGTTCAAATGAACTAGTTTAAGTGAACTATTTCAAATGAACCAGTTCAAATGAACCAGCTGAAATGATACAGTTCATATGAACCAATTCAAATGAACCAGTTCAAATGTACTAGTTGAAGTGAACCAGTTCAAATGAACCGGCTCAAATTAACCAGCTCAAAGGAACCAGCTCAAATAAACCAGTTTAAATGAACCAATTCAGACGAACCAGTTCAAATGAACAATATCAAAGAAACTAGGTCAAATGATCTAGGAAGCAACTAGTTCAGCTGAACCAGTACAAATGAACAAGTTTAAATGGACTAGTTCAAATGAACTAGTTCAAATGAACCATTTCAAATGAACCAGCTGAAATGATCCAGTTAATATGAACCAGTTCAAATGAACCAGTTCAATTGAACCAATTCAAATGAACCAGTTCAAATGAACCAGTTCAAATGAACTAATTCAAATGAACCAGCTGAAATGATCCAGTTTATATGAACCAGTTCAAATGAACCTGTTCAAATGAACCAGTCAAATGAACCAGTTCAAATGAACCGGTTCAAATAAACCAATTCAAATTAACCAGTTCACCTGAACCAGTTCAAATGAACCAGTTCAAAAGAGGCAGTTCAAATGAACCAGTTCAAATGAACCAGTTCAAATGAACCAATTCAGATGAACCATTTCAAATGAACGAGACCAAAGGAACTAGTTCAAATGAACTAGTTCAAATGAACTATTTTAAATGAACTAGTTCAAATGAACTAATTTAAATGAACTAGTTCAAATGAACGAGATCAAAGGAACTAGTTCAAATGAACTAGAAAGGAACTAGTTCAAATGAACCAGGTCAAATGAACAAGTTTAAATGAACTAGTCACATGAACCATTTCAAATGAACCAGCTGAAATGATCCAGTTCATATGAACCAGTTCAAATGAACCAGTTCAAATGAACCAGTTCAAATGAACCGGTTCAATTGAACCAGTTCAAATGAACCAGTTCAAATGAACCAGTTCAATTGAACCAGTTCAATTAAACCAGTTCAAATGAACCAGTTTAAATGAACTAGTTCAAATGATCTAGTTCAAATGAACGAGTTCAAATGCGCCATTTCAAATGAACCAGTTCAATTGAGCAAGTTCAAATGTACTAGTTGAAGTGAACCAGTTCAAATGAACCAGCTCAAATTAACCAGCTCAAATGAACCAGATAAAATAAACCAGTTCAAATGAACCTTTTCAAATGAACCAGTTCAAATGAACCAGTTTAGGTGAACCAATTCAGATGAACCAGCTCAAATGAACGAGATCAAAGGAACTAGTTCAAATGAACTAGAAAGGAACTAGTTCAAATGAACCAGTTCAAATGAACAAGTTTAAATGAACTAGTTCAAATGAACTAGTTCAAATGAACCATTTCAAATGAACCAGCTGAAATGATCCAGTTCATATGAAACAGTTCAAATGAACCAGTTCAAATGTACTAGTTGAAGTGAACCAGTTCAAATGAACCGGCTCAAATTAACCAGCTCAAATGAACCAGCTCAAATAAACCAGTTCAAATGAACCTTTTCAAATGAACCAGTTCAAATGAACCAGTTTAGGTGAACCAATTCAGACGATCCAGTTCAAATGAACAATATTAAAGAAACTAGGTCAAATGAACTAGGAAGCAACTAGTTCAGCTGAACCAGTACAAATGATCAAGTTTAAATGGACTAGTTTAAATGAACTAGTTCAAATGAACCATTTCAAATGAACCAGCTGAAATGATCCAGTTAATATGAACCAGTTCAAATGAACCAGTTCAATTGAACCAATTCAAATGAACCAGTTCAAATGAACCAGTTCAAATGAACTAATTCAAATGAACCAGCTGAAATGATCCAGTTTATATGAACCAGTTCAAATGAACCTGTTCAAATGAACCAGTCAAATGAACCAGTTCAAATGAACCGGTTCAAATAAACCAATTCAAATTAACCAGTTCACCTGAACCAGCTCAAATGAACCAGTTCAAAAGAGGCAGTTCAAATGAACCAGGTCAAATGATCCAGTTCAAATGAACCAATTCAGATGAACCATTTCAAATGAACGAGACCAAAGGAACTAGTTCAAATGAACTAATTCAAATGATCTAGTTCAAATGGACTAGTTCAAAAGCGCCATATCAAATGAGCACGTTCAATTGAAAAAGTTCAAATGAACCAGTTCAAATGAACTTGTTCAAATGAGCTAGTTCAAATGAGCCAGTTCAAATGAACTAGTTTAAATGAACCATTTCAAGTGAACCAGTTCAAATGAACCAGTTCAAATGAAAAAGTTCAAATGAGCCGGCTTAAATGAACCAGTTCAAAGGAACTAGTTCAAATGAACTAGTTCAAATGAACTATTTTAAATGAACTAGTTCAAATGAACTAATTTAAATGAACTAGTTCAAATGAACGAGATCAAAGGAACTAGTTCAAATGAACTAGAAAGGAACTAGTTTAAATGAACTAGAAAGGAACTAGTTCAAATGAACCAGGTCAAATGAACAAGTTTAAATGAACTAGTCACATGAACCATTTCAAATGAACCAGCTGAAATGATCCAGTTCATATGAACCAGTTCAAATGAACCAGTTCAAATGAACCAGTTCAAATGAACCGGTTCAATTGAACCAGTTCAAATGAACCAGTTCAAATGAACCAGTTCAATTGAACCAGTTCAATTGAACCAGTTCAAATGAACCAGTTTAAATGAACTAGTTCAAATGAACGAGATCAAAAGAACTAGTTCAAATGAACTAGAAAGGAACTAGTTCAAAGGAACCAGTTCATATGAACTAGTTCAAATGAACAAGTTTAAATGAACCATTTCAAATGAACCAGCTGAAATGATCCAGTTCATATGAACCAGTTCAAATGAACCAGTTCAAATGAACCAGTTCAAATGAACGAGATCAAAGGAACTAGTTCAAATGAACTAGTTCAAATGAACCAGTTCAAATGAACGAGTTGAAATGCGCCATTTCAAATGAACCAGTTCAATTGAGCAAGTTCAAATGTACTAGTTGAAGTGAACCAGTTCAAATGAACCAGCTCAAATTAACCAGCTCAAATGAACCAGATCAAATAAACCAGTTCAAATGAACCTTTTCAAATGAACCAGTTCAAATGAACCAGTTTAGGTGAACCAATTCAGATGAACCAGCTCAAATGAACGAGATCAAAGGAACTAGTTCAAATGAACTAGAAAGGAACTAGTTCAAATGAACCAGTTCAAATGAACAAGTTTAAATGAACTAGTTCAAATGAACCATTTCAAATGAACCAGCTGAAATGATCCAGTTCATATGAAACAGTTCAAATGAACCAGTTCAAATGAACCAGTTCAAATGAACCGGTTCAATTGAACCAGTTCAAATGAACCAGTTCAAATGAACCAGTTCAATTGAACCAGTTCAATTGAACCAGTTCAAAAGAACCAGTTTAAATGAACTAGTTCAAATGAACGTGATCAAAAGAACTAGTTCAAATGAACTAGAAAGGAACTAGTTCAAAGGAACCAGTTCATATGAACTAGTTCAAATGAACAAGTTTAAATGAACCATTTCAAATGAACCAGCTGAAATGATCCAGTTCATATGAACCAGTTCAAATGAACCAGTTCAAATGAACCAGTTCAAATGAACGAGATCAAAGGAACTAGTTCAAATGAACTAGTTCAAATGAACCAGTTCAAATGAACGAGTTCAAATGCGCCATTTCAAATGAACCAGTTCAATTGAGCAAGTTCAAATGTACTAGTTGAAGTGAACCAGTTCAAATGAACCAGCTCAAATTAACCAGCTCAAATGAACCAGATCAAATAAACCAGTTCAAGTGAACCTTTTCAAATGAACCAGTTCAAATGAACCAGTTTAGGTGAACCAATTCAGATGAACCAGCTCAAATGAACGAGATCAAAGGAACTAGTTCAAATGAACTAGAAAGGAACTAGTTCAAATGAACCAGTTCAAATGAACAAGTTTAAATGAACTAGATCAAATGAACCATTTCAAATGAACCAGCTGAAATGATCCAGTTCATATGAAACAGTTCAAATGAACCAGTTCAAATGAACCAGTTCAAATGAACCAGTTCAAATGAACCAGTTCAAATGAAATAGTTCAATTGAACCAGTTCAAATTAACCCGTTCAAATAAACTAGTTCAAATGAACAAGTTCAAATGAACCAGTTTAAATGAACTTGTTAAAATTAACTTGTTCAAATGAACCAGTTCAAATGAACCAGTTCAAATGAACCAGTTCAAATGAAAAAGTTCAAATGAACCAGTTCAAATGCACCAGTTCAAATGAACCAGTTCAAATGAACTAGTTCAAATAAGCCATATCAAATGAAAAAGTTAAATTGAAGAAGTTCAAAAGAACCAGTTTAAATGAACTTGTTCATATGAACTAGTTCAAATGCGCTATTTCAAATGAAAAAGTTCAATTGAGCAAGTTCAAATGTACTAGTTGAAGTGAACCAGTTCAAATGAACCAGCTCAAATTAACCAGCTCAAATGAACCAGCTCAAATAAACCAGTTCAAATGAACCTTTTCAAATGAACCATTTCAAATGAACCAGCTGAAATGATCCAGTTCATATGAAACAGTTCAAATGAACCAGTTCAAATGAACCAGTTCAAATGAACGAGATCAAAGGAACTAGTTCAAATGAACTAGTTCAAATGAACCAGTTCAAATGAACGAGTTGAAATGCGCCATTTCAAATGAACCAGTTCAATTGAGCAAGTTCAAATGTACTAGTTGAAGTGAACCAGTTCAAATGAACCAGCTCAAATTAACCAGCTCAAATGAACCAGATCAAATAAACCAGTTCAAATGAACCTTTTCAAATGAACCAGTTCAAATGAACCAGTTTAGGTGAACCAATTCAGATGAACCAGCTCAAATGAACGAGATCAAAGGAACTAGTTCAAATGAACTAGAAAGGAACTAGTTCAAATGAACCAGTTCAAATGAACAAGTTTAAATGAACTAGTTCAAATGAACCATTTCAAATGAACCAGCTGAAATGATCCAGTTCATATGAAACAGTTCAAATGAACCAGTTCAAATGAACCAGTTCAAATGAACCGGTTCAATTGAACCAGTTCAAATGAACCAGTTCAAATGAACCAGTTCAATTGAACCAGTTCAATTGAACCAGTTCAAAAGAACCAGTTTAAATGAACTAGTTCAAATGAACGTGATCAAAAGAACTAGTTCAAATGAACTAGAAAGGAACTAGTTCAAAGGAACCAGTTCATATGAACTAGTTCAAATGAACAAGTTTAAATGAACCATTTCAAATGAACCAGCTGAAATGATCCAGTTCATATGAACCAGTTCAAATGAACCAGTTCAAATGAACCAGTTCAAATGAACGAGATCAAAGGAACTAGTTCAAATGAACTAGTTCAAATGAACCAGTTCAAATGAACGAGTTCAAATGCGCCATTTCAAATGAACCAGTTCAATTGAGCAAGTTCAAATGTACTAGTTGAAGTGAACCAGTTCAAATGAACCAGCTCAAATTAACCAGCTCAAATGAACCAGATCAAATAAACCAGTTCAAGTGAACCTTTTCAAATGAACCAGTTCAAATGAACCAGTTTAGGTGAACCAATTCAGATGAACCAGCTCAAATGAACGAGATCAAAGGAACTAGTTCAAATGAACTAGAAAGGAACTAGTTCAAATGAACCAGTTCAAATGAACAAGTTTAAATGAACTAGATCAAATGAACCATTTCAAATGAACCAGCTGAAATGATCCAGTTCATATGAAACAGTTCAAATGAACCAGTTCAAATGAACCAGTTCAAATGAACCAGTTCAAATGAACCAGTTCAAATGAAATAGTTCAATTGAACCAGTTCAAATTAACCCGTTCAAATAAACTAGTTCAAATGAACAAGTTCAAATGAACCAGTTTAAATGAACTTGTTAAAATTAACTTGTTCAAATGAACCAGTTCAAATGAACCAGTTCAAATGAACCAGTTCAAATGAAAAAGTTCAAATGAACCAGTTCAAATGCACCAGTTCAAATGAACCAGTTCAAATGAACTAGTTCAAATAAGCCATATCAAATGAAAAAGTTAAATTGAAGAAGTTCAAAAGAACCAGTTTAAATGAACTTGTTCATATGAACTAGTTCAAATGCGCTATTTCAAATGAAAAAGTTCAATTGAGCAAGTTCAAATGTACTAGTTGAAGTGAACCAGTTCAAATGAACCAGCTCAAATTAACCAGCTCAAATGAACCAGCTCAAATAAACCAGTTCAAATGAACCTTTTCAAATGAACCAGTTCAAATGAACCAGTTTACGTGAACCAATTCAGATGAACGAGATCAAAGGAACTAGTTCAAATGAACTAGAAAGGAACTAGTTCAAATGCACCAGTTCAAATGAACCAGTTCAAATGAACAAGTTTAAATGAACTAGTTCAAATGAACTAGTTCAAATGAACCATTTCAAATGAACCAGCTGAAATGAACGAGATCAAAGGAACTAGTTCAAATGAACTACTTCAAATGATCTAGTTCAAATGAACAAGTTTAAATGAACCATTTCAAATGAACCAGCTGAAATGATCCACTTCATATGAACCAGTTCAAATGAACCAGTTCAAATGAACCAGTTCAAATGAACGAGATCAAAGGAACTAGTTCAAATGAACAAGTTTAAATGGACCAGTTCAAACGAACTAGTTCAAATATGCCATATCAAATAAAAAAGTTAAATTGAAAAAATTCAAATGAACCAGTTTAAATGAACTTGTTAAAATGAACCAGTTCAAATGCGCCATTTCAAATGAACCAGTTCAATTGAGCAAGTTCAAATGTACTAGTTGAAGTGAACCAGTTCAAATGATCCAGTTTATATGAACCAGTTCAAATGATCCAGTTCAAATGATCCAGTTCAAATGAACCAGTTCAAATGAACCAGTTCAAATGAACGAGATCAAAGGAACTAGTTCAAATGATCTAGTTCAAATGAACTACTTCAAATGATCTAGTTCAAATGAACTAGTTTAAATGAACTAGTTCAATTCAACTAGTTTAAGTGAACTATTTCAAATGAACCAGTTCAAATGAACCAGCTGAAATGATCCAGTTCATATGAACCAGTTCAAATGAACCAGTTCAAATGTACTAGTTGAAGTGAACCAGTTCAAATGAACCGGCTCAAATTAACCAGCTCAAATGAACCAGCTCAAATAAACCAGTTCAAATGAACATTTTCAATTGAACCAGTTCAAATGAACCAATTCAGATGAACCAGTTCAAATGAACGATATCAAAGAAACTAGGTCAAATGAACTAGGAAGGAACTAGTTCAGCTGAACCAGTTTAAATGAACAAGTTTAAATGAACTAGTTCAAATGAACTAGTTCAAATGAACTATTTCAAATGAACCATTTCAAATGAGCCAGCTGAAATGATCCAGTTAATATGAACCAGTTCAAATGAAACAGTTCAATTGAACCAATTCAAATGAACCAGTTCAAATGAACCAGTTCAAATGAACTAATTCAAATGAACCAGTTCAAAGGAACCAGCTGAAATGATCCAGTTTATATAAACCAGTTCAAATGAACCAGTTCAAATGAACCAGTTCAAATGAACCAGTTCAAATAAACCAATTCAAATTAAGCAGTTCAACTGAACCAGTTCAAATGAACCAGTTCAGAAGAGCCAGTTCAAATGAAACAGTTCAAATGAACCAGTTCAAATGAACCAATTCAGATGAACCATTTCAAATGAACGAGACCAAAGGAACTAGTTCAAATGAACTAATTCAAATGATCTAGTTCAAATGGACTAGTTCAAATGCGCCATTTCAAATGAGCAAGTTCAATTGAAAAAGTTCAAATGAACCAACTCAAATGAACTTGTTTAAATGAACCAGTTCAAATGAACCAGTTCAAATGAACTTGATCAAATGAACTAGCTCAAATGCGCCAGTTCAAATGAACCAGTTCAAATGAACGAGATCAAAGGAACTAGTTTAAATGAACTAGAAAGGAACTAGTTCAAATGAACCAGTTTAAAAGAGCTAGTTAAATGAGCCAGTTCAAATGAACTAGTTTAAATGAACTAGTTCAAATGAACTAGTTTAAATGAACTAGTTCAAATGAACTAGTTTAAATGAACCATTTCAAATGAACCAGTTCAAATGAACCAGTTCAAATGAGAAAGTTCAAATCAGCCGGCTCAAATGAACCAGTTCAAATGAAAAAGTTCAAATGAACCAGTTCAAATGCACCAGTTCAAATGAACCAGTTCAAATGAACTAGTTCAAATAAGCAATATCAAATGAAAAAGTTAAATTGAAGAAGTTCAAAAGGACAAGTTTAAATGAACTTGTTCATATGAACTAGTTCAAATGCGCCATTTCAAATGAACCAGCTCAAATAAACCAGTTCAAATGAACCTTTTCAAATGAACCAGTTCAAATGAACCAGTTTAAGTGAACCAATTCAGATGAAGCAGCTCAAATGAACGAGATCAAAGGAACTAGTTCAAATGAACTAGAAAGGAACTATTTCAAATGAACCAGTTCAAATGAACCAGTTCAAATGAACAAGTTTAAATGAACTAGTTCAAATGAACTAGTTCAAATGAACCATTTCAAATGAACCAGCTGAAATTATCCAGTTCATATGAAACAGTTCATATGAAACAGTTCAAATGAACCAGTTCAAATGAACCAGTTCAAATGAAATAGTTCAATTGAACCAGTTCAAATGAACCCGTTCAAATACACTAGTTCAAATGAACAAGTTTAAATGAACCAGTTCAAACGAACTAGTTCAAATGTGCCATATCAAATAAAAAAGTTAAATTGAAAAAATTCAAATGAACCAGTTTAAATGAACTTGTTAAAATGAACCAGTTCAAATGCGCCATTTCAAATAAACCAGTTCAATTGAGCAAGTTCAACTGTACTAGTTGAAGTGAACCAGTTCAAATGATCCAGTTTATATGAACCAGTTCAAATGATCCAGTTAAAATGATCCAGTTCAAATGAACCAGTTCAAATGAACATTTTCAATTGAACCAGTTCAAATGAACCAATTCAGATGAACCAGTTCAAATGAACGATATCAAAGAAACTAGGTCAAATGAACTAGGAAGGAACTAGTTCAGCTGAACCAGTTTAAATGAACAAGTTTAAATGAACTGGTTCAAATGAACTAGTTCAAATGAACTATTTCAAATGAACCATTTCAAATGAACCAGCTGAAATGCTCCAGTTAATATGAACCAGTTCAAATGAACCAGTTCAATTGAACCAATTCAAATTAACCAGTTCAAATGAACCAGTTCAAATGAACTAATTCAAATGAACCAGTTCAAAGGAACCAGCTGAAATGATCCAGTTTATATGAACCAGTTCAAATGAACCAGTTCAAATGAACCAGTTCAAATGAACCAGTTCAAATGAACCAGTTCAAATAAACCAATTCAAATTAACCAGTTCAACTGAACCAGTTCAAATGAACCAGTTCAGAAGAGCCAGTTCAAATGAACCAGTTCAAATGAACCAGTTCAAATGAACCAATTCAGATGAACCATTTCAAATGAACGAGACCAAAGGAACTAGTTCAAATGAACTAATTCAAATGATCTAGTTCAAATGGACTAGGTCAAATGCGCCATTTCAAATGAGCAAGTTCAATTGAAAAAGTTCAAATGAACCAACTCAAATGAACTTGTTTAAATGAACCAGTTCAAATGAACCAGTTCAAATGAACCAGTTCAAATGAACTTGATCAAATGAACTAGCTCAAATGCGCCAGTTCAAATGAACCAGTTCAAATGAACGAGATCAAAGGAACTAGTTTAAATGAACTAGAAAGGAACTAGTTCAAATGAACCAGTTTAAAAGAGCTAGTTCAAATGAGCCAGTTCAAATGAACTAGTTTAAATGAACTAGTTCAAATGAACTAGTTTAAATGAACCATTTCAAATGAACCAGTGCAAATGAACCAGTTCAAATGAAAAAGTTCAAATGAACCAGTTCAAATGCACCAGTTCAAATGAACCAGTTCAAATGAACTAGTTCAAATAAGCCATATCAAATGAAAAAGTTAAATTGAAGAAGTTCAAAAGGACCAGTTTAAATGAACTTGTTCATATGAACTAGTTCAAATGCGCCATTTCAAATGAACCAGCTCAAATAAACCAGTTCAAATGAACCTTTTCAAATGAACCAGTTCAAATGAACCAGTTTAAGTGAACCAATTCAGATGAAGCAGCTCAAATGAACGAGATCAAAGGAACTAGTTCAAATGAACTAGAAAGGAACTAGTTCAAATGAACCAGTTCAAATGAACCAGTTCAAATGAACCAGTTCAAATGAACTAGTTCAAATGAACTAGTTCAAATGAACCATTTCAAATGAACCCGTTCAAATACACTAGTTCAAATGAACAAGTTTAAATGAACCAGTTCAAACGAACTAGTTCAAATGTGCCATATCAAATAAAAAAGTTAAATTGAAAAAATTCAAATGAACCAGTTTAAATGAACTTGTTAAAATGAACCAGTTCAAATGCGCCATTTCAAATAAACCAGTTCAATTGAGCAAGTTCAACTGTACTAGTTGAAGTGAACTTGTTCAAATGATCCAGTTTATATGAACCAGTTCAAATGATCCAGTTCAAATGATCCAGTTCAAATAAACCAGTTCAAATGAACCAGTTCAAATGAACGAGATCAAAGGAACTAGTTCAAATGAACTAGCTCAAATGAACTAGTTCAAATGAACTAGTTCAAATGAACTAGTTTAAATGAACTAGTTCAATTGAACTAGTTTAAGTGAACTATTTCAAATGAACCAGTTCAAATGAACCAGCTGAAATGATCCAGTTCATATGAACCAGTTCAAATGAACCAGTTCAAATGTACTAGTTGAAGTGAACCAGTTCAAATGAACCTTCTCAAATTAACCAGCTCAAATGAACCAGCTCAAATAAACCAGTTCAAATGAACCTTTTCAAATGAACCAGTTCAAATGAACCAATTCAGATGAACCAGATCAAATGAACGATATCAAAGAAACTAGGTCAAATGAACTAGGAAGGAACTAGTTCAGCTGAACCAGTTCAAATGAACAAGTTTAAATAAACTAGTTCAAATGAACTAGTTCAAATGAACCATTTCAAATGAACCAGCTGAAATGATCCAGTTAATATGAACCAGTTCAAATGAACCAGTTCAATTGATCCAATTCAAATGAACCAGTTCAAATGAACCAGTTCAGATGAACTAATTCAAATGAACCAGTTCAAAGGAACCAGCTGAAATGATCCAGTTCAAATGAACCTGTTCAAATGAACCAGTTCAAATGAACCAGTTCAAATAAACCAATTCAAATTAACCAGTTCAACTGAACCAGTTCAAATGAACCAGTTCAATAGAGCCAGTTCAAATGAACCAGTTCAAATGAACCAGTTCAAATGAACCAGTTCAAATGAACCAGTTCAAATGAACCAATTCAGATGAACCATTTCAAATGAACTATTTCAAATGAACTAATTCAAATGATCTAGTTCAAATTGACTAGTTCAAATGCGCCATTTCAAATGAGCAAGTTCAATTGAAAAAGTTCAAATGAACCAGTTCAAATTAACTTGTTTAAATGAACCAGTTCAAATGAACAAGTTCAAATGAACTTGTTCAAATGAACTAGCTCAAATGCGCCAGTTCAAATGAACCAGTTCAAATGAACGAGATCAACGGAACTAGTTCAAATGAACTAGAAAGGAACTAGTTCAAATGAACCAGTTTAAATGAGCTAGTTCAAATGAGCCAGTTCAAATGAACTAGTTCAAATGAACCAATTCAGATGAACCATTTCAAATGAACGAGACCAAAGGAACTAGTTCAAATGAACTAATTCAAATGATCTAGTTCAAATGGACTAGTTCAAATGGGCCATTTCAAATGAGCAAGTTCAATTGAAAAAGTTCAAATGAACCAACTCAAATGAACTTGTTTAAATGAACCAGTTCAAATGAACCAGTTCAAATGAACTTGATCAAATGAACTAGCTCAAATGCGCCAGTTCAAATGAACCAGTTCAAATGAACGAGATCAAAGGAACTAGTTTAAATGAACTAGAAAGGAACTAGTTCAAATGAACCAGTTTTAATGAGCTAGTTCAAATGAGCCAGTTCAAATGAACTAGTTTAAATGAACTAGTTCAAATGAACTAGTTTAAATGAACCATTTCAAATGAACCAGTTCAAATGAACCAGTTCAAATGAAAAAGTTCAAATCAGCCGGCTCAAATGAACCAGTTCAAATGAAAAAGTTCAAATGAACCAGTTCAAATGAACCAGTTCAAATGAACCAGTTCAAATGAACTAGTTCAAATGTGCCATATCAAATGAAAAAGTTAAATTGAAGAAGTTCAAAAGGACCAGTTTAAATTAACTTGTTCATATGAACTAGTTCAGATGCGCCATTACAAATGAACCAGCTCAAATAAACCAGTTCAAATGAACCTTTTCAAATGAACCAGTTCAAATGAACCAGTTTAAGTGAACCAATTCAAATGAACCAGCTCAAATGAACGAGATCAAAGGAACTAGTTCAAATGAACTAGAAAGGAACTAGTTCAAATGAACCAGTTCAAATGAACCAGTTCAAATGAACAAGTTTAAATGAACTAGTTCAAATGAACTAGTTCAAATGAACCATTTCAAATGAACCAGCTGAAATTATCCAGTTCATATGAAACAGTTCAAATGAACCAGTTCAAATGAACCAGTTCAAATGAAATAGTTCAATTGAACCAGTTCAAATGAACCCGTTCAAATACACTAGTTCATATGAACAAGTTTAAATGAACCAGTTCAAACGAACTAGTTCAAATGTGCCATATCAAATAAAAAAGTTAAATTGAAAAAATTCAAATGAACCAGTTTAAATGAACTTGTTAAAATGAACCAGTTCAAATGCGCCATTTCAAATAAACCAGTTCAATTGAGCAAGTTCAACTGTACTAGTTGAAGTGAACCAGTTCAAATGATCCAGTTTATATGAACCAGTTCAAATGATCCAGTTCAAATGATCCAGTTCAAATGAACCAGTTCAAATGAACCAGTTCAAATGAACCAGTTCAAATGAACGAGATCAAAGGAACTTGTTCAAATGAACTAGCTCAAATGAACTAGTTCAAATGAACTAGTTCAAATGAACTAGTTTAAATGAACTAGTTCAATTGAACTAGTTTAAGTGAACTATTTCAAATGAACCAGTTCAAATGAAGCAGCTGAAATGATCCAGTTCATATGAACCAGTTCAAATGAACCAGTTCAAATGTACTAGTTGAAGTGAACCAGTTCAAATGAACCGGCTCAAATTAAACAGCTCAAATGAACCAGCTCAAATAAACCAGTTCAAATGAACCTTTTCAAATGAACCAGTTCAAATGAACCAATTCAGATGAACCAGTTCAAATGAACGATATCAAAGAAACTATGTCAAATGAACTAGGAAGGAACTAGTTCAGCTGAACCAGTTCAAATGAACAAGTTTAAATAAACTAGTTCAAATGAACTAGTTCAAATGAACCATTTCAAATGAACCAGCTGAAATGATCCAGTTAATATGAACCAGTTCAAATGAACCAGTTCAATTGATCCAATTCAAATGAACCAGTTAAAATGAACCAGTTCAGATGAACTAATTAAAATGAACCAGTTCAAAGGAACCAGCTGAAATGATCCAGTTTATATGAACCAGTTCAAATGAACCAGTTCAAATGAACCAGTTCAAATGAACCAGTTCAAATAAACCAATTCAAATTAACCAGTTCAACTGAACCAGTTCAAATGAACCAGTTCAAAAGAGCCAGTTCAAATGAACCAGTTCAAATGAACCAGTTCAAATGAACCAGTTCAAATGAACCAATTCAGATGAACCATTTCAAATGAACTATTTCAAATGAACTTATTCAAATGATCTAGTTCAAATGGACTAGTTCAAATGCGCCATTTCAAATGAGCAAGTTCAATTGAAAAAGTTCAAATGAACCAGTTCAAATTAACTTGTTTAAATGAACTAGCTCAAATGCGCCAGTTCAAATGAACCAGTTCAAATGAACCAGTTGAAATGAACGAGATCAAGGGAACTAGTTCAAATGAACTAGAAAGGAACTAGTTCAAATGAACCAGTTTAAATGAGCTAGTTCAAATGAGCCAGTTCAAATGAACTAGTTTAAATGAACTAGTTCAATTGAACTAGTTTAAGTGAGCTATTTCAAATGAACCAGTTCAAATGAACCAGTTCAAATGAACCAGTTCAAATGAACCAGTTCATATGAACCAGTTCAAATGAACTAGCTCAAATGAACAAGTTTAAATGAACCAGTTTAAACGAACTAGTTCAAATGTGCCATATCAAATAAAAAAGTTAAATTGAAAAAATTCAAATGAACCAGTTTAAATGAACTTGTTACAATGAACCATTTCAAATGCGCCATTTCAAATGAACCAGTTCAATTCAGCAAGTTCAAATGTACTAGTTGAAGTGAACCAGTTCAAATGATCCAGTTTATATGAACCAGTTCAAATGATCCAGTTCAAATGATCCAGTTCAAATGAACCAGTTCAAATGAACCAGTTCAAATGAACGCGATCAAGCGAACTAGTTCAAATGAACTAGTTCAAATGAACTAGTTCAAATGATCTAGTTCAAATGAACTAGTTCAAATGAACTAGTTTAAATGAACTAGTTCAATTGAACTAGTTTAAGTGAACTATTTCAAATGAACCAGTTCAAATGAACCAGCTGAAATGATCCAGTTCATATGAACCAGTTCAAATGAACCAGTTCAAATGTACTAGTTGAAGTGAACCAGTTCAAATGAACCGGCTCAAATTAACCAGCTCAAATGAACCAGCTCAAATAAACCAGTTCAAATGAACCTTTTCAAATGAACCAGTTTAAATGAACCAATTCAGATGAACCAGTTTCAAATGAACGATATCAAAGAAACTAGGTCAAATGAACTAGGATGGAACTAGTTCAGCTGAACCAGTTCAAATGAACAAATTTAAATAAACTAGTTTCAAATGAACTAGTTCAAATGAACCATTTCAAATGAACCAGCTGAAATGATCCAGTTTATATGAACCAGTGCAAATGAACCAGTTCAAATGAACCAGTTCAAATGAATCAGTACAAATGAACCAGTTCAAATGAACCAGTTCAAATAAACCAATTCAAATTAACCAGTTCAACTGAACCAGTTCAAATGAACCAGTTCAAAAGAGCCAGTTCAAATGAACCAGTTGAAATGAACGAGATCAAGGGAACTAGTTCAAATGAACTAGAAAGGAACTAGTTCAAATGAACCAGTTTAAATGAGCTAGTTCAAATGAGCCAGTTCAAATGAACTAGTTTAAATGAACTAGTTCAATTGAACTAGTTTAAGTGAGCTATTTCAAATGAACCAGTTCAAATGAACCAGTTCAAATGAACCAGTTCAAATGAACCAGTTCATATGAACCAGTTCAAATGAACTAGCTCAAATGAACAAGTTTAAATGAACCAGTTTAAACGAACTAGTTCAAATGTGCCATATCAAATAAAAAAGTTAAATTGAAAAAATTCAAATGAACCAGTTTAAATGACTTGTTACAATGAACCATTTCAAATGCGCCATTTCAAAT